>NC_041381.1:546792435-546799333 GCF_002162155.2 Triticum dicoccoides | reverse complement strand
ACGTGCGGCGGCGGTCGGGCGCTCGGGTGCCTGCGGGCGGGCGGCGGAGCGACCGGGCCTGGGTGGGCCGGATCTGGGCCTGGCAGGCCCGCGGTGGTGGGAGGCGGCGGCGACAGGTGGCGGGCGGTGATTGGGCGAGGGGGTGGCGGCGGACATGTCCGGCGGCGGAGGATCTGTCCGGTGGCGTGAGGAGGAAGGGGACTAGGGTTTCATCCGCGAAAATGGAAGGGGATGGCCTTTATATAGGTAGAGGGAGCTAGGAGACTTCAAATGAGGTGCGATTTTTGCCCACACGATCGTGATCCAACGACCGAGAGCATGGAGGGGGTTTGGATGGGCTCATGGGCTGTGGTGAGAGGGGCTGGGCTGCAAAGAGAGAGGGGTGTCGGGCTACGCGGTTAACCGTTGGGGTCGTCAAACGGACTCCGAATGCAACGAAAATTGACAGGTGGTCTACCGTGGTGTACCAAGGCCACTTGGCAAGACTCGGTCCATTCCGAGAATGTTTAACACCCGCTCACGGAAAGAGACAAGAGGGGGTGCGCCGGTGCATGTGGGAGTGACGGATCACGAAACGGACAACGGGGGAAAAGGCCGGATGCAAGTTTTGAAAAACATGCAGATGAAAAGCAGATGATGACATGGCAAAATGCAACACGCCAGCAAATGACATGGCAACAACGGCGAATAAATGGAAGACACCTGACGCATCAAATCCGGGGCGTTACAACTCTCCTCCACTAACAAGAGATCTCGTCCCGATATCTTAGGACCGAGACGGAAGGGAAAAGGGATGAGGTGAAACAAGAACTCAAGAGAAGAAGCAAGGAATTGAGAGCACTCAAGAAGAAGAGAGGAGTGACAAGAATGACGAGAATCGAAAGCTCATGGAATCAGATGGAATATGAAACCACTCCGGTTAGAACGAGATAAAAAACGAATAAGACTGAAAGGATTTAGGCAGCACTCCGGCTGAAACATGGAGGAATAGAACACGAGCTTGATAGGATGGAATGATACTTGATGAAGACATGACACAAAACCTCCGGAAAGAATTGAAAGAGTCGAATGAAAAGAACGGAGAAGAAAATGACAACTTGTGCCACGAATGAAATTGAAAGCATCTTTAGAAGGAATGTTTAAACGGAGTTGTTGAGAAAATCAACAACGAAAAGAATAAGCTTGTTGTGGTCTTATAGGTAACATCTCAAGATCATAAGGTGATAACCGGCCACAAACGGAAATGATTGGATAGCTGCGAAGAACGAAGAAATGCAAAACTCCACTTCAAAAGAATACGGATAATTAATTACACTTCGAGACACGAGAAGAAAAGATACTTGAATTTCTCCAACAAAGTCTTGATGAACTCTTGAAGAATGAATTAAATCATGAAGAACCACTGTGAAGAACTCCGGTGACAAAAGGATAATGAGATAGAATGAAGGAAGAAAGAATAAGATGAGCCTTGCGATGATTTAGAAGGAGGTTCCGACGAAATGGCCGAGGAAATTTGAACTCCGGAAAAGAAAAGATGAAAACACTTGGAACTAGAATTTATTCATCAAGAACAAACTCTGAAGGAAGGGATTACTCACTTGGATGAAATAAGAATAAGATTTATTGTATGCTTATCCTTTATCACATTAAATATGGCAAGCAATGGATTTTGCATACTACTTATTCTTGTTGGAAAAGGATTAAGGGGAATATGGCGCAAAACTTGAGAAAGTCTTCATGAACCACCGGTAGGATTTGGAAAGAACGAATGAATTGATATGATAATCAAGGAAAAAGAATCTTGAACGAACCATCGTTAGAATTCGGAAATGACTGACGAAAGAGAATGAATCACCGGGAAGAATTAGAAGAACCAATATGCTAGAGGGGATTTAGATGCAAAAGAATAAAGAGATCATGAGTTGATTAAGGAACACTTGAATGAAGCACCAGGATAATTGGATAACGGTAGCTGAAATGATGGCCTCCGGTGAAACAAAACAGAAATCAACTCCTGAAATACTCCGGATGGTTGAGAAAAAGGAATTTCCGACAAACAGAATAATTCGAGAGGGTAACAAGAAGCTAGAACCACGAATCTTCGGGAGAATGGGCAAGATTGAGAGGAAAAACTCTTCTTTGGTCTTCAAATGTTAAGAATGATGACGAGAAACACCACCAAAATTACTGAGATACTCCGGGAGAATGAAAAGCGAAGAGGTTGAGCCAATAATGAAAATGATTTGAAATTGATCTTGGAAAAGATCTGACTGATGAAATCCATTCTTACATCACAGTTGAAAAGAATTTGAGAATAACCTCGAAATAATTAGACGAGTCAGGTAAGATCCTGGGAAAAGACCTGTGGGTTAGGGCCCACTAAAAGAAACACCGTTGAAAAAGTATTGTTGAACAGATAGATGGTGCACCTGAACAATTGAAATATTTGAAAGAGGTGACAACCTCGAATTAACTGGAACACAGACGAATCTCCTGAGATTTCTTCCGAACTCCGGAATGATTGAATGGCGAGAGGCAAGCGAGCAAGGAAAACACTTGATCCAAGGAAAAGAACGTGATCAACCCGACAAACTTGAATTGAGTGCACCAGAAAAGAGGTGAAGAATGTCAAACAAAAGAGAATTCACCGGTTGATATAATTGACGAAAGACTGAAGAGGCTCTGCACGAATGAAATTGATGGCCGAAAGAGACTCGGGATCTGGGAAGAATAGGGTGGGAGGGCGGGAAAACAAAGGCACCTGGAAGGGTGAACCGACGAATAGCTTGAAGAGAAAACACCGGTTGAAAGAATGCAAAGGCTTCGCACGAGTAGGAAGGATACTCGATTACGGGCTCCGACTCTGAGATGAAAAAAGGGGTGGGTGGGTGGGAAAAATAAAACAACTGAGGATTGAACTTGGCAAAGATGAAGAGGCTCGAGTCAATTTGATGAGAAATACACCAGATAAAAGAGCTGAGAACCAACGACCGGAAAACCAACTACGTGAACCTAAAGAAAAATTTGAAGGGGAAGAGGAGTAATTCAAAACACCTATGTCAAGATTCCTCACCAGAGCGACAAAGGGGCTGAGGAGTAAAAAGAATTCCTATTCTCCGATATAACTAGACTCCAAAAAAAAATTCTTCTAGACTCGACAGCGGCCAAGCTACTCGATCAAACAAGGGGGGCTCCTAAGTTCGGTCGAGGCTCTAATACCAACTTGTCACGCCCAATATGTGATACTATCCTAAAGAGACTCGAAGGTCCCACCAAGGATAGAACCGCATATTGAGACGCTTTTGCAAGGTGGATATCATTACATCAACAATATATAATGGATGGGGATACATACAAAAGGAATACAATGCCACACGAATACAACATCATCTTACATAAGAGCACCATCCGACTACGGATGAAACACAAACAGAAACTCAAACAACATCCACCCTGCTAGCCCAGCCTGCCAACCTGGAACCTATCCCCTGATCGAAGAAGAAGCAGAAGAAGGACTCCAAAACAAGAAAACATCGCTCCTCGCGTCATGATCATCGCATAACCTGTACCTGCAACTGTTGCTGTAGTAATCTGTGAGCCACGAGGACTCAACAATCCCTTCACCATGGGTATCAAGACTAGCAAAGCTTAATGGGAAAGGAAGGGGGTAAAGTGGTGAGGTTGCAGCAGCGACTAAGCATATATGGTGGCGAACATACACAAATAAGAGCGAGAAGAGAAACAACGGAAGGTCGTGAAGCTAGCAATGATCAAGAGGTGATCCTGAACTCCTACTTACGTCAAACATAATCCAAAACCGTCTTCACTTCCCGGACTCTGCCGAAAAGAGACCATCACGGCTACACACGCGGTTGATGCGTTTTAATTTGAATCTGGTGTCAAGTTATCTACAACCGGACATTAACAAATTCCCATCTGCCACATAACCGCGGGCACGGCTCTCGAAAGTTTATACCCTGCAGGGGTGTCCCAATTTAGCCCATCACAAGCTCTCACGGTAAACGAAGGATATTCCTTCTCCCAGGAAGACCCGATCAGTCTCGGAATCCCGGTTTACAAGACATTTCGACAATGGTAAAACAAGACCAGCAAAGCCGCCCGATGTGCCGACAAATCCGGATAGGAGCTGCACATATCTTGTTCTCAGGGCACACCGGATAGGTCAGCCTACGTGTAAAGCCAGCCCTCGAGTTGCCCGGTGGTGGCCCTGCAGTTTGCCCGTTTCGGACCAACACTCGAAGGAGTACTGGCCCGGGGGAGGGGGGGCTAAAATAAAGATGGCCCTCGGGTTGGACGACCCAAGGGAAGGGTATAGGTGGTGGTGAGGCAAATGGTAAAACCAAGGTTGGGCCTTGCTGGAGGAGTTTTATTCAAAGCGAACTGTCAAGGGGGTCCCATAAATCACCCAACCGCGTAAGGAATGCAAAATCAAGGAACATAACACCAGTATGACAGAAACTAGGGCGGCAAGAGTGGAACAAAACACCAGGCATAAGGCCGAGCCTTCCACCCTTTACCAAGTATATAGATGCATTAGTTAAATAAGAGATATTGTGATATCCCAACATAATCCTGTCCACCATGGAGCAATCTTCAACTTCACCTGCAACTAACAACGCTATAAGAGGGGCTGAGCAAAGCGGTAACATAGCCAAACAACGGTTTGCTAGGAAGGGTGAAAAAGGTTAGAGGCTGACATGGCAAATTGGGAGGCTTGAACAACAAGTGATAGGTAGCGCAGCATAGCGATAGAACGAAGCAACTAGCATAGCAATGATAGTAGTGAGATCCAGGGTGATGGTCATCTTTCCTGAAATCCCGCAAGGAAGAATAATGAGTCCATGAAGAAGATGAAGCCACGAAGACGAACCAAGCGTAGACGAATAAATCCTCACGATCGCAACGAAACAGGAACTAACGAGAAGGAGCACAACCGGAAAGAAGCAAACAACAAGGTAAACACGCAACACATAACCATGACATGATGCTCAACCAAAAATGATGCATGACAAAGGCTACATGAAGCTACTCATGGCAAGAGATGATGCAAACAAGAACAACATATCAAGGCAAGTTTAAATGAGGCCGGAAACAACATATAACAAATCCGGTAAGTCCTCATATGCAAATTTAGAAGTTGGTCCAGATCTGAATAAACCTTATATTCAAGTTGTTAAACAGAAAGTTAAGATGCACCAAGATGATCTACACGCAAATCCAGTCAAGTTACATATAAAGTTCATTTAGTTCGGAGCTACGACCTAGAAGATATGAGCAAAACAAGTTAAACATGGCATTGATGCAAAATGCATACAAACATCAAGAAAACACTCTCAAAACATGGATGCAACATGATAATATGAAACTTCATGCAAAACCAAGCAAGTTCCATATAGAGCAAACTCAAAACGGAGCAACGGTTCAACACATACACTCCATACAAGTTTAAAGGACAAGCTGTCCAAAACAGCAACTAGGCATCTAGAAAGCATCAAAACAATATGCTACAGCACCTCAACCTAAGAAAAAAAGGCATGGACATTATGTACATGTAAAGGATGAAAAAACATGAACACTGAGCTATCTCCAGAAATCAATAGAACATGCTCAAAAGGACACGGCAAGATTGCAAATAATAACAGTTTACAGACTTAGCAGAAATAACATCAGGTTGCAATGTTTAGAGCTATCAAACAACATGTCACAGGAACTTAACATGGCAAACAAAGGCATGGCATGTTAATACTAAAGCCAGAGAACAAAACTCACTTACTGAACTTATTCCAAAGATCCACAGAAAAGATGGTAGCATCCATGAAAACATGGCAAGTGATATGACAGATTCAGACATGGCAGGAACACGATAAGTAGGCATGTTGGTGAGCTTGTACAACTCACTACAGAGGAATAAATGGCATGAAAAGGTGACCAACTGTAATATGACATAATTATGAAGCTATACATGGCAATATCATAGTCATAGGGTGCATGGATCACTAGCAAAACACATGTCAAAACTGAACTTAATGTTAACAGGCTGACAGCAACAGTATTTAGCAATTTGAGAGCAAGATTACAACAAGCTAAAGCAGGCTATAAATGCAACCAGGGGCATGTACGGATAGAGCATGACATGTAAAACAAAACATCCTTAGTGAACATCTCCAGATTATGCATAGAATGACTTTTAGCAGCAGGTTTACAAAAGCATCATGGCATAACAGTTTCAGTCTAGCAAAACAGTAACAACAAGTACCCTACTTCATGAGCTCGATGCACTCACTACAAGACTCACAAAAATACATGGATTGCACCACTGTTAATATAGCATGATGTAGCTCAAAACTCATGTAGACATCAAGCTCATAAGATGCACACACAAAATGCAATGAAAAAGACAAATCACTAAGTTCTGTTAACAGACAACAGTTAACATCATATAGCACTCTTGCAACGATGATTAGGGCATCAAGATGGACTCAAACAATCATGGTTCAATGAAATGAAGATCATCTCATGATGAACATTTTCATATATTCTGAATGCAAATCGGAGCAGTATGCAAAGAGATATGACATGATGAACATGCTAACATAATGCAAGATTTTCGGGACTTGGAGCAAAATCAACCTCGCGGGGGGAAAAAGTCAACGCGCCGGAATCTTGCCGGGGAGGAAGGAGATGGCCGAAGACGGGCGAATCCGGGCCGGATATCGCGGGATCCGGCCGGATCCTGACGTGGGGCGACGCGGGGAGGCACGGGGAGGCGGCGGCGGGGCGCCGGAGAAGGACGGTCGGCGACAGGGCGCGAGAGGCACGGGCGGCAAGGCGGAGGAGCTCGAGCGCGCTGGGCGCCGCCGACGAGGCTGGAGGGCGG
>NC_041381.1:546715064-546791895 GCF_002162155.2 Triticum dicoccoides | reverse complement strand
GGCGAGGCTCTGGTGGCCGGAGCTCGACGTGCGGCGGCGGTCGGGCGCTCGAGTGGCGGAGCGACCGGGCCCGGGCGGGCCGGATCTGGGCCTGGTGGGCCCGCGGTGGTGTGAGGCGGCGGCGACAGGTGGCGGGCGGTGATTGGGCGAGGGGGCGGTGGCGGACATGTCCGGCGGCGGAGGATCTGTCCGGTGGCGTGAGGAGGAAGGGGACTAGGGTTTCATCCGCGAAAATGGAAGGGGAGGGCCTTTATATAGGTAGAGGGAGCTAGGAGACTCCAAATGAGGTGCGGTTTTCGCCCACACGATCATGATCCAACGACCGAGAGCATGAAGGGGGTTTGGATGGGCTCACGGGCTATGGTGAAGAGGGGCTAGGCTGCAAAGAGAGAGGGGTTTCGGGCTATGCGGTTAACCGTTGGGGCGTCAAACGAACTTCGAATGCGACGAAAATTGACAGGTGGTCTACCGGTGGTGTACAAGGCCACTTGGCAAGACTCGGTCCATTCCGAGAACCTTTAACACCCGCTCACGAAAAGAGACAAGAGGGGGTGTGCCAGTGCATGTGGGAGTGGCGGATCGCGAAACGGACAACGAGGAAAAAGGTCGGATGCAAGTTTTGAAAAACATGCAGATGAAAAGCAGATGATGACATGGCAAAATGCAACATGCAAGCAAATGACATGGCAACAACGACGAATGAACGGAAGACACCTGGCGCATCGAATCTGGGGCGTTACAACTCGGTCCTCTTCCTCCAAAACGAAGGCGGGAAGGGATCCCATAGTGGCCAATTTGAAAGGGGACAAGTAGTACATCCTATCCTGACGAAAGGTTGTCTTCCTTCAAAGCTTCTGGTTGTGATGCCATGGTGGGCTCGGCGATGACATCCGTCCTGCCGTCCTGGTGGTCTTGGGTCTTGTTGCACGGGAATGGAAACCTTTGTCTGATTCCTCGGGACCCCGTGCCTGCGCTTGCCTCATTAGCACCAAAGAGGATACCTACCGCTCCGCGCCCGCTAGCGCCCGCCTGGCCTGGGTCGTCATGGCTTGCGTCACCTCAACCTCATGAGGTGAGCCTTGCATAGGAATCTCCGCTGCTCCAGAGGTCACCTAGGGAGGATGGTCCCTCTGAAGGTCTTGATGTCCTCCGCCTCGCGAGGGTCTTGTATTGTCGATGCTGAAGATGGGACGTACAAGGCCGTCGATGGAGCCACACCATGAGCCGCAGGAAGGCAAGTCTGGGTACCCTGGTTCCAGGACGCCGACAGTAGCCCCCGGGCCCAATCCCCATGCTGCCTCGGCAATCGCCCGACTGGACAATGATGTCTACTACACAAGTTTATTCTTGTAGACTCGTGTTGGGCCTCCAAGCGTAGAGTTTTGTAGGACAGTAGCAATTTTCCCTCAAGTGGATGACCTAAGGTTTATCAATCCATCAGAGGCGTAGGTTGAAGATAGTCTCTCTCAAGCAACCCTGCAATCAAATACAAGAAATCTCTTGTGTCCCCAACACACCCAATACAATGAAAAATTGTATAGGTGCACTAGTTCGGCGAAGAGATGGTCATAAAAGTGTAGTATGGATAGTAGATATGAGTTTTTGCAGTGCAAAAAATAAAAAACAGCAAGGTAGTAAATAGTAATATGAAGCACAAACGGTATTGCAATGATGGAAAATGAGGCCTAGGGTGCATACTTGCACTAGCGCAATCTCTCAACAATGGTAACATAGTTGGATCATATGATTATTCCTCAAAGTGCAATAAAGAATCACTCCCGAGTTCCTATTAGCGGAGAACAAAAGATAGAAATTGTTTGTAGGGTACAAAACCACCTCAAAGCTATTCTTTTCGATCAATCTATCCTAGAGTTCGTACTAAAATAACACAAAGCTATTCTTTCCGATCAATCTAACCAAGAGTTTGTACTAAAATAACACCGTATGACACACATCAACCAACTCTAATGTCACCTAGATACTCCAATGTCACCACAAGTATCCGTGACTTAATTCTACGATATGCATCAAAAAACTTCATGATCATAATATTCAATCCACACAAAGAACTACAAGGGGACCCCAAAGTTTCTATTAGAGAAAAGATAATAAAAACGTGCATCAACCCCTATGCATAGATTAACCCAATGTCACCTCGGGAATCCGCGAGTTGAGTGCCATAACATACATCAAGTGAATCAATATGATACCCCATTGTCACCTCAAGTATTCACACCACAAGACATACATCATGTGTTCTCAGATCTGAACATTCAATCCGACAAGACAAAACTTCAAAGGGTAATGATTGAATTCATCACAACAAGAATAGAGAGGGGAGAAACATCATATGATCCATCTATGTTAACAAAGCCCATCACACATCAGGATCGTGACATCTCAAGATCACGAGAGAGATAAAAGACATAGCTACTGGTACAAACCCTTAGCCCCGAGGGTGGACTACTCCCTCCTCATCGTGGTGGCCATCGGGATGATGATGATGGCCACCGATGATGATCTCCCCCTCTGGCAGGGTGCCGGAACGGGCTCCCTATTGGTTTTCGGTGGCTACAGAGGCTTGCGATGGCGGAACTTCCGATCTAGGTTCTCCATGAGGGTTTTTGGAATAATTGGGAATTTATAGGGCAAAGAGGGGGTGCAGCAGGCCACTGAGGTGGGCACAACCCATCGAAGCGCGCCTGGGGGCCCAGGCGCACCCTGGTGGGTTGTTCCCCCCTCGTGCTACTCTGGCCCATTGGATGTCTTCTAGTCCATAAAAAATCCACAACAAGTTTCACGGTGTTTGGACTCCATTTGATATTGATTTCCTGCGATGTAAAAAACAAGCAAACAAACAACAACTGGCACTGGGCACTGGGTCAATAGGTTAGTCCCAAAAAATGATATAAGTTTGCTATAAAATGATTGTAAAACATCCAAGAATGATAATATAACAACATGAATACTTCAGAAATTATGGATATGTTGGAGATGTATCAGCATCCCCAAGCTTAATTCCTACTCGTCCTCGAGTAGGTAAATGATAAAACCATCATTACCTGGAATCGTGGGAGGCCGACGGTTGGCTTTCCTCCGAATATAAATGGGGGGAGGGAGTCCCCAGATCATCTTTGTCTTCTTGCCCCTTGCTTCTCTTCTTCTTCGTTCTGCCATCTTGCCAGAGCGCCCATGGCGCCAGTGAGGAGGTTCTCTGCCGCGGAGAAGGGAAAGGCCCCTCAGGTGAAACTCGAGTTGCTCCCGTCGATGAAGAGGCCCGATTGCTCCTAGGGCACTGCCGTGGAGCCCATGGCAACGCGGCCTAGGCACGAGCGGGCTCCATCAGGCTTCCCAGTCCCCTTATATGCCCGCGCGTAGGGCCCTGCACACAGGAGCGATGACCGGTGCTGCGATGAGCGAGATCACGGAGGAGGATAGGCGGCGGCCATGTGGCTACCTCACTCGTGGACCCACGCCGAAGGCACGGCCCGTGAGTTCATGGTGTGGGCGGCAATGCCGCCGCGCACATGGATCCGGCTCCCGAGGTCTCTCGCGAGGGGGATACCGCTGAGAGGGCCCGTCGAACTGTGGCTGCAGCATGACGGATGCTGCGACCAAGCTTCGAAGGCGGAGGTCGAGGTCTTCAACTCCGGCGACATCTTCATGACTCAAGGATGGGGCGCGATTGCCCGCGCCTGCCCCCCAGAGGGAGGCCATGCTATCCACTTCGAGTACGACAGGGCGTCAACGCTTTTCTTCAAGGTCTTCGGTGAGGATGGTCGGCGCCTGGAATGCTTCCCCGGGGGAGGCGATCAAGGTGGCGAGACCATCGACAGTGAACTTGCCCTTGTCCTTGTCCGCGATTCCTCCGACAGCAGCAACACCTCCACCGAGCACGACTCGAGCGACGACGATAGCTACGAGCCGCCAAGCCTCCGTGCTCACACCTCGGAAACAACGTCAGCCGGGCGTCGCCGGTGATGCCACCGAGGTCGTGGCTTCCTTAGGGGTTCCTCTCTTGTTTCACCCTGCACGAGATCATGACGAACCCCTCGGGGATATGTAAAAACTGTGATGCTTTTTCTAGACATTATTATTCTGAATCGATGCTACGCTCGTGTTTCCCCGTTACGGCATGGTCCCCCCTTTCATCCTTGCGGTAGCTTAGTACTCTACGTCGGTAGGACCCAGTCCTCAGGAAGGCTCAAGCCATCGCTGGTATGCCAGGTCGTGATGTCGTGGTCAAGGCCAGGAGGTGAGCGGGCCGAGGTCCGGTAAGAGCCCCTGAGGCGTGATGCTCAGGGGGCCCCCTTTAATGCGCAAGCAGCTTCTGAAAGACTAAAAGGGAAGCATCCCTGCCCAAGCGGGATCGCAAGAGACAAAATGCTGATTGTGAGGTCCACATTCGCGTGTATGGGGTGACTTATCTTGGCAATCTTGCAGTTATCCTCTCACTGCGAGGGTAGCTGATGCCAAGCCGTGTCCTCGGGGCGGTGGTGCTCCTAAGTGAGACTCGTGCCGACCCTTTCTTCCATGCTCATCTGTATGCTCTACGTCCTCGTGTCCCGGCCCTCAGGCAAGGCTCAGCCACCGCTGTTATGCCAGGTCGCGATGCCATGGCCAAGGCCAGGTGGTGAGGGATCGAGGGCCGGTAGGAGCCCTAGAGGCGCGGTGCTCAGGGCCCCCCCCTTTAACGTGCAAGAGAATCACGTGGAAAAAGGGGTGGCTAGTCCCACGAAGGTGCCTTGAAGTTAGCCGAAGGAAGAAAACATAGCACACAACCGCGCTCACCGACCTGCTTGTGATCTTTCCGCGAAAAGGCGAAGGCACTAGGGACCAGATGAGGTGACGTGCGCGGGGCAAGCCACGAGCCAGAGCTTGGTCTCTTGGATTTATCAGCGCTGCAGGGACGGACCCAAGCACAGGCTCCGTTCCAGCATGTAGGCCCCATTGCTGGATGAGCAAGAGGCGGGTTAGCGACACATGGAGGCCGCGCTGGGCGACTTCACAAATAACGGGACAACAGGGGTAATGTAAATAACCATGATAACATAGGCAAGCATGCTAGTGTAGAGTACACAAATCAAAATATTGCGGCTGCAGGACTAGTCCTAGCAGCTTTAGGATAGTGCAGCCCGAGGGGCGCCCTCGATTGAACAAACCAAAAAGTCACCTGGCACCCTCATTGAAGAAGTGTTGGGGTAGCTGAGGATGCATGCTGAAGGAGTCGTTCCTCATGGGTCGTCTGGCTCCAGGGTCTTGTGAGGCTTCGGAGGCTCGAGAGGCTCACAAGGGCCCATCGCCTCCTCCGATAGGATCACCTGGCGCCTGGCCTCGCGAGCCGCCTGGATGCCCTGCATGTAGCGCTAGTGCATGGCAGCCATGTCTAGCAGGCTGAATGGCATGCAAAGATGGCTACAGGGGCAACCTCCACTCCTTTCGACACAAGACAACCAGAAGAGCTCCTGATAAGCAGCCCTGTTGAGGCCCGGGATGTTAACGCAGACGCGTAGCTCGCCTCTCATATCCTGGGCGGCAGCTGCATTGAGTGATGCGGGTTGGCATGGCTCACGCCTCTTGAAGCTCTCTGATCGCCTTGGTGATGAACTCCTGAGCTCTTGGTGCTTCACGCCCCGCGCCCTGCTCACGGAAGCACGCGTTGGAGCACGCCTCCACATGGTGCCCGAACGCCTCCCTCATGACACTGGTCAGGTTGAAGGGCCTCCAGAGGAGAGCCCCAGAGCCCACCCTGAGAGGGGCGCCAGGCGTGCCTTCCTATGCGAGAGGGAAAGGCGCCCCAGCAGAGGGCACATGGTTTGAAGCACGATCGTCAGACGTCCCAGCCTCCTGAGGGCCCCTGAGGGGGAGCTGCTTCTTCTTCTTGGGAACGACCTCGGGAGGGTGGATGGCACTCTCGCCATCTGAGTTCTCAACCACTGCGGCCTGGTAGGCACGCTCGAGGGAGCACACCACATTCTTCTCGTCGCAGGCGACCGTGATGATGCCACAACTTCCCGGCATCTTGAGGACGTTGTAGCTGTGGTGAGTCACCGCCATGAACTTGGCAAGGGCTGGATATCCGAGGATGGCGTTGTACGGAAGACGAATGTGAGCGACGTTGAAGTTGATGATCTCGGTGCGATAGTTGCCATGCTTGCTGAAGGTGACATGGAGGCAAATTTGCCCCAGCGGGACGGTGGAGCCGTCTGTTACCCCTGAGAAAGGCTTGGTGGGGAGGAGCTGGTCGTAGGGCACCTAGAGTCTCTCGAATGTCTCGGCAAAGAGGACATTCAGCCTCGCACCACCATCGATGAGTGTCTTGGTAATGAGGACGTTGCTGATGGTCGGTGAGTAGAGCATCAGAAGCACACCTGCAGTGGCTGCACACTTGAGCTGATCCGCAGAGTCGAAGGTGATGGAGTACTTGGACCACCTGTGGGGACACGACGCCTCGAGCTTGGGGAGGGCTGTGTTACCTCAAGAGTGAACTGCTTGAAGACGCGATGGGAGGCGGGGGCCTGAGCACCACCCAGGATGCAGGCGATAGCACGAGGCTCTTGGAAGCCCTCGGCCCCATCATGCTGGCGGTGGTCGTCATTCCTCCTTGGTGGCAGTGGCAGTGGAGGGAGGTCGGTGTTGCCCTAAGGGCGATCCTCATGAGCCTAATACTGCCAGGGGCTGTCGCGAGGCTGGCCCTGCCAGCGGTCCTCAAGAGTCTGATCGCGCCAGTCCTGACGGGGGTCACGGTTGTCCCAGCGGCCTCTTCCACGGCCTCCTCCGCGGCCATAGGCACGGTCGTTGCGCTTAGGGCGGCGGCCAAGGCGCCCGTCTCGGATGGCCCTGAGCTCTTGATAGTCGTTGGTGTTGTGGTTGTGCACGTTGTGCAAGACGCAGAACGGGCAGTTGCCCTTGGAAGGCTCGGGGTGATATCGATCGCGCTTCATCTTGGGCTCGGCCGCAAGCACTGTCAGGCCCTTGCGATTCATGTCCTTTGCTTTGGCCTTCTTGTCTTCGGGGTCGGTCTCTGGGAGCTCGAGGAGCGAGAGACGGCCTTCCACTGCCCTCGCGCACCTGGTTGCCATATTGAACATCTCTAGAGCCGAGCACAGATCCTCGTGTATGTCGAGCTCCTCCTTCATCTTGACATCCCGGATGCCATCGATGAATGCTGAGATGATAGCCTCTTCTGAAACCTTGGGAATCTTGAGGCGAACGTTGGTGAAGCGATGTATGTATTTGTGCAAGGTCTCCCCTGGTTGCTGCTTGATGCGCTGCAGGTTGCCCGCGGCAGGGGCACGATCGCGGGTGCCCTAAAAGTTGGTGATGAAGCATTCATGCAGCTCATCCCAGGAGGAGATCGACCCCACTGGGAGATTTAGGAGCCACGAGCGCGCGCCGTCCTTGAGAGCCATGGGAAACTAGTTTGACATGACCTTCTTGTCGCCGTTCGCCGCCTCGATGCTCAGATCGTAGAGCTGGAGGAACTCAGCTGGGTCAGGGGTGCCGCCGTAGCACGGAGGCACATCCGGCTTGAACTTGCCGGGCCAGACAACGTGGCACAACTCTGGAGTGAACGCTCGGCAACCTGCCACGCTCAATGGAGGGGAGCCTGGTCTTGACGCCCATGTGCAGCCACCTCGGGTGGCACACGGTCTTGGCACGAAGGTGCAGGGAGTGCACATGCCTCTCCTTGGGGCCACTACACCACCTGGCAGCTTTCTTCGCCGCGCGCTGATACGTCTCCAATGTATCTACTTTTCCAAACCCATTTTGCCCTTGTTTTGGACTCTAATTTGCATGATTTGAATGTAACTAACCCGGACTGACGCTGTTTTCAGCAGAATGGCCATGGTGTTATTTTTGTGCAGAAATTAAAGTTCTCGGAATGACCTAAAACTTAACGGAGTCACGTTTTGGAATTAATAAAAAATACTGGCAGAAGAATCAATAGAAGGGGGCCCACACCCTGGCCACGAGGGTGGGGGGCGTCCCCCTAGGCCGCCCCCTGCCTCATGGCCCCCCTGGAGCTCCACCGACCTCAACTCCAACTCCATATATTCATGTTCGGGGAGAAAAAAATCAAAGAGAAGGATTCATCGTGTTTTACGATATGGAGCCGCCGCCAAGCCCTGTTCTTCCTCGGGAGGGCAGATCTGGAGTCCGCTCAGGGCTCTAGAGAGGGGAATCTGTCGCCATCGTCATCATCAACCATCCTCCATCACCAATTTCATGATGCTCACCGCCGTGCGTGAGTAATCCCATCGTAAGCTTGCTGGAAAGTGATGGGTTGGATGAGATTTACCATGTAATCGAGTTATTTTTTTGGGGTTTGATCCCTAGTATCCATTATGTTCTAAGATTGATATTGCTATGACTTTGCCATGCTTAATGCTTGTCACTAGGGCCCGAGTGCCATGATTTCAGATCTGAACCTATTATGTTTTCATGAATATATGTGAGTTCTTGATCCTATCTTGCAAGTTATAGTCACCTACTACGTGTTATGATCCGGCAAACCCCAGAGTGAAAATAGTCGGGACACTTCCCGGTGATGACCGTAGTTTGAGGAGTTCATGAATTCACTAAGTGCTAATGGTTTGGTCCGGTACTCTATTAAAAGGAGGCCTTAATATCCCTTAGTTTCCATTAGGACCCTCCTGCAATGGGAGGGTAGGACAAAGATTGTCATGCAAGTTCTTTTCCATAAGCACATATGACTATATTTGGAATACATGCCAACATTATATTGATGAACTGGAGCTACTTCTGTGTCACCCTATGTTATAACTGTTGCATGATGAATTACATTCGACATAATTATCCATCATTGATCCATTGCCTATGAGATTTTCACATATCGATCTTTGCATAGTTACTTCTCCGTTGCCACTATTACGATTGCTACAAAACTGCTACTGTTACTTTTGCCACCGTTACCGTTACTTCCATACTACTTTGCTACTAAATACTTTGCTACAGATATTAAGTCTTTCAGGTGTGGTTGAATTGACAACTCAGCTGCCAATACTTGAGAATATTCTTTGGCTCCCCTTGTGTCGAATCAATAAATTTGGGTTGAATACTCTACCCTCGAAAACTATTGTGATCCCCTATACTTGTGGGTTATCAAGACCTTTTTCTGGCGCTGTTGCCGGGGAGCATAGCTCTACTCTTGGATTCACTTGGGATTTAAATCTGTTGATCACTATGAGGAATTTGAAAGATCAAAGAACCAAGATTTTTCCCTCAACTACGAGGGGAGGTAAGGAACTGCCATCTAGCTCTGCACTTGATTCACCTTCTGTTTTGAGTAAACTTGCGACACCTACACCTGCTATTGATTCTGATATGTTGCATGTTATTGATGATGCCACTTCTGCTATGCATGATGCTTATGATGATACTACTTCTATGCTTGATAATAATGTGCCACTAGGTGAATTTCTTGATGAACAACTTGCTAGGGTTAGAGAGAATGAAATTACTGAAACTAATGATATTAATGAAAGTGACGATGAAGATTCTCCCCCTAGATATGAATTGCCTATTGTTGTTGAGGGTTATGTTATGGATGAAGAGACTGCTAGAGACTTTCTTGCTTGAAATGATAGATATGATCTTAAGAAACTGTTAGCTAAGCTGAAAGAGAAGTCTTTGGATACTAGAATGAATATGACCCTACTTTTCTACTTCACCTATTTGTGCTACTGATAAGGATTATGAATTCTTTGTCGATCCTGAGTTAATTACTTTGGTTGAATCTGATCCTTTCCATGGTTATGAATCTGAAAATGTTGTGGCACATCTTACTGAATTGAATGATATAGCCACGCTATTTACTCATGAGGAAAAAATTCACTATTACTATATTCTCAAATTGTTTCCTTTCTCATTAAAGGGTGATGCTAAGATATGGTTTAATTCTCTTGCTCCTGGCTGTGTGCATAGTCCCCAGGATATGATTTATTACTTCTCTGCAAAATATTTCCCTGCTCATAAGAAACAAGCTGCCTTACGGGAAATATTTAATATTTTGCACAATGAAGAAGAGAGTCTCCCACAGCTTGGGGGAGGCTTCTCCAATTACTTAATGCTTTTCCTGATCATCCGCTCAAGAAAAATAAAATACTTGATATCTTTTATAATGGACTAACCAATGCTTCCAGAGACCACCTGGATAGTTGTGCGGGTTGTGTTTTCGCGGAAAGAACTGTTGAGCAAGCTGAATTGTTATTGAATAATATAGTGAGTAATGATAATGATTGGAAACTTCCCAAACCCACTCCTAAGCCAACTCCAAAGAAAAGGGGTATTCTATTTCTCAGTCCTGAAGATATGCAAGAGGAAAAGAAATCTATGAAAGAAAAAGGTATTAGAGCTGAAGATGTTAATAATTTACCGCCTATTGAAGAGATACATGGTCTTGATAAGCCGTTACAGGTAGTAAAAGTAAATTCTCTCTATAGATTTGATAAGGGTGAAACCCCATCTACTAAATTTGCTAGTCAATGCTTGGATGAGTTTGATAATTTATTGTTAAACAAGAAGACTTCAATGCATATGTTGGTAGACAATTGAACGCAATGCTTACATGGTTGAACACTTGAGTGATTATATATCTAGAGTTAAAAGTGATCTTAAGCTTATTAGTAAACATGCTTCCATGGTTACAACTCAAGTATAACAAGTACTTAAGGCACAAGATGATTTGCTCAATGAGTTAAATAATAAGAACAATGATAATGCTATAAGAGTTATGACTAGAGGTGGTAAAATGTACCAAAAACCTTTGTATCCTGAGGTCCACCCTAAGAGAGTTGAGCAAGATTCTCAGAGGATTAATGCTGATACACCTAGTCCTTCTAATAAAAATAAAAAGAATAAGGGTATGACTTTGAATGCTTCTAGTGAACCTGTTATTGACACACCTGAGAATCCCAATGATATTTCTATTTCTGATGTTGAAATACAATCTGGTAATGAACACGAACCTAGTGATAATATCAATGATGATGTTCATGTTGATGCTCAACCTAGTAATAATAATGATGTAGAGATTGAACCTGTTGTTGATCTTGATAACCTACAATCAAAGAATCAACGTTATGATAAGAGAGACTTTGTTGCAAGGAAGCACGGTAAAGAAAGAGAACCATGGGTTCAGAAACCCATGCCTTTTCCTCCTAAGCCGTCCAAGGAAAAGGATGATGAGGGTTTTGAGCGCTTTGCTGAAATGATTAGAGCTATCTTTTTGCGTATGCGTTTGACTGATATGCCAAAAATGAATCCTTATGCTAAGTACATGAAGACATTGTTACAAATAAAAGAAAGATACCAGAAGCTGAAATTTCCACGATGCTTGCCAATTATACTTTTAAGGGTGAAATACCAAAGAATCTTGGAGATCCAGGAGTACCAACTATACCATGCTCCATCAAAAGAAACTATGTTAAAACTGCTTTGTGTGATCTTGGAGCCGGTGTTAGTGTTATGTCTTTCTCTTTGTATCATAGACTTGATTTGAATAAGTTGACACCTACTAAAATCTCTTTGCAAATGGCTGACAAATCAACTGCTATACCCATTGGTATTTGTGAGGATGTGCCTGTTGTGGTTGCAAACGTTACTATTTTAACGGACTTTGTTATTCTTGATATTCCTGAGGACGACAGTATGTCGATCATCCTTGGTAGACCTTTTCTAAATACTGCAGGGGCTGTTATTGATTGCAACAAAGGCAATGTCACTTTTCATGTTAATGGTAATGATCATACGGTACACTTTCCGAAGAAACAACCTCAAGTTCATAGTATCAATTATATTGGAAAATTTTCAACTATTACTATTGGAGGTTTTGAATTCCCTCTTCCTACTGTCAAAAAGAAATATGACATTCTTATTGTTGGGGACATGCATATCCCCGTTGAGGCGACCTAGTGTTATTCGAAAATTCTCCGGTTTCATGCCATTTGGAAGAAGTTTGTTAACAAGACTTGATCAACCTTGTTAGTGGATTCCTTTTGATGAGCATGAGATGGATGAAGTTAGAAAGCACAACCCTCTGTACCCTCCTTTTACTTTCTATTATTTAGTTTAAATAAAGTAAAAATAGTATTTTTTGTCTATTTTCTGAATTATCCTTGCAATAAAAAATACCCCGAAAATTAAAGTTCTCCAAATGCCCTGAAAATTGATTATGATTTTTTGTAGAATATTTGAGAATTTCTTGCACTAAGAACACACCAGGGGGACCCACCATTTGGCCACGAGGGTGGAGGGCGCGCCCTACCCCCTAGGTGCGCCCCCTGCCTAGTGGGGCCCACGTGTCCCCCCTCCACTTATTCCAGTACCCACACACTTCATCTTCCTCCAGAAAAAATCATCCCGTAGCTCAAACCCGTGTTCCTGCTCGTTTTGCTGCCATTTTCGATCTCCTTGCTCAAAGCTCCATTCACAAAACTGCTTTGTGGGATTGTTCTTCGGTATGTGACTCCTCGAATGGTCCAATTAGTTTTTGTTCTAGTGCTTTATTTATTGAAAATCTTTGCTGCTGAGGTGACCCTGATCTTGAGCTTCCATGTCAAATATATAAGGTCCAAAGTAGTTTTAATGCATGATATAGTCTCTAGGCACTTGAGGGAGTAGTTGCTATCAATCTTGTTGAGCTTGGTTCACTTTCATGTTGAGTAAAATTTCAGAAATTTTCAAAGGAAGAAAAATGTTGAAGAGATTGTTGAGAGGCTCCTCGAGCCGAAGTTCGAAGGAAAAGCATAATGAAGAGAATAAAAAGCCCAAGTACAACCTTCCCCGCACTGCGGAGGTTCGACCGTGTGAATGGCCTTGTGATGCATTCTTGAGGGCCGTTGGAATTTATGAAGACTTTTATTATTTGGCTGAGAATGCAGGCATCACCGACTTCATCCACGATAAGTGTGACTAGTACCTCCTACTTACTAATATTTTCATGAAAAACTTCCATTTCCATGCTAGGAGATCACCACCTTCGGTATATTTTTATTTATATGATGAGTTTAAGGAGATGTCACTCTATGATTTTTGTGTGGTTTGCAAGTTGCCCTTTGAAGGCAGTGTCGAGGAACCACATCCTAGTGATGTGCAGGAATTTATTGATTAAATTGTTGTAGGTGAAACGAGAAAAGTGTCAGATGCAAGAACTACTAGTATACATTTTCCTGTTCTACGCTACTATGCGATATTTGCTAGTAGATGTTTAATTGGTCGCGGGAACAGTGGGGGCCTTAGTGCTCCCGACCTTGCCATTTTGCGCCATGCTTTACTTCGTGATAGAACTTTCAGTTAAGGCGCTATGGTTGCTAAACGGTTGAGTCTAAACCGTACAAAGGGCCCCATTTTTGGAGGTATCTTTGCTTCACGTCTTGCTAAATACTTTGAGATACCTATTAAGCATTATGAGAAAGAGGAACGGTGCTGTCCACTATTTTCTTAGACTATAAAAGTATGGTAGCACATGATTTTATTGGTAATGATAATGAGAAGAGACTTATTTATAACTTGGTATTTAGTAAAACTACTTGTCAGATTATTACCTTGCCTGCATCGTATTTGTTTAACATACATTCAGGCACGTACCTCATCCTGCCCGATGACATTTATGCATACTCAGAGCGGATACTGTCCACAGAGCTTGAGCCTGAGCCATCTCCTGATCCATATCAGGAGTCTATTTATCAGTGGGATCCGCAGGAGCTCGCTAACCAGTGGCACCCCGAGGATCCTCCTCAGTACACCGGAGAGGACGACTTTGATCCATGGGCATAGACCAACTTAGGCAAAAAGCCCAAGCTTGGGGGAGTACGTATTTCTCACCGACATTACATTCATGTTCGCACACTCATTCTAGTTGTCGGTGCTCATACTTTTTCATTGTACTATCCATGCTAGTTTATTTTCTTTTCTTGCTTTCTTCTTGTGTGTTTGAAAAACTTTGAGAAAAAACAAAAAAAATAGTTATAAGTTTTAGCTAGTTTACTTTCCATGCTTGTAGTAGTAGTAGTAATTAAACAAGAAAACCCAAAAATATTTCTCATTCTTCTTTTGCTTGTTGGGAGCTTTCCCGTGTAAATAGTTTTTCTCGTTCTTTGAATTTCCTTTCTTTTCTTTGGGGGTCAAGAGGAGAAGACCATGATGAAAATAATGAGTGGCTCTCATATGCATTATTGTTAATCTAACAAAGAGCCCATATTACCTTGTCTTCTCCTTTGAATTAAATGTTTGCAGATTCCAGCTTAGTCCAATGCACGTGCACTATTATTATTATACACACCATTTGGTCGTGCAAGTGAAAGGCAATAATGATGATATATGATGAAATGATTGAGATAAGAAAAGCTAGTATGAACTCGACCTATCTTGTTTTTGTAAATTTGATTAGTTCATCATTCCTGATTCAGCCTATTATGAATGAAACATGTTTGCAATGACAATTAGAGATTATAGTTACTCATGCCATGCTTAATTATCTAGGAGTTTATAATGGTTTACCTTGCGTGCCAAAATGCTATTAAAATGGTTGTGATGTGGTATTATAGGGTGGTATCCTCCTTTGAATGATTCGAGTGGCTTGACTTGGCACATGTTTACGCATGTAGTTGAAACAAAATCAACATAGCCTCCATGATATTTATGTTCATGGTGATTTATATCCTACTCATGCTTGCACTCATTGTTGGTTAATCTTAATGCATGTTCATGACTGTGTCGTTCTCTAGTTGGTCGCTTCCCAGTATCTTTCTAGCCTTCACTTGTACCAAGTGGGAATATTGCTTGTGCGTCCACTTCCATAAACCCCAAAGTTGTTCCATATGTGTCCACCATACCTTCCTATATGCAGTATTTACATGCCGTTCCAAGTAAATTTGTATGTGCCAAACTCTAAACCTTCAAATGAAATTCTGTTTTGTATGCTCGGATAGCTCATATATCAACTAGGGCTGTCTATATATTCCATCCTAGGTGGGTTACTCTCACGATGAGTGGACTCTGCTCATCATTCACGAGAAAATGGTCGATAACCAGGATGCCCAGTCCCATGCTCAAATCAAATCAAAATAATTGCAAACAAAACTCCCCCAGGATTGTTGTTAGTTGGACGGTACCCGTTGTTTCGGACCAGCCATGGAATGTGCTTGTTGGTGGTGGGGGAGTATTGTAACATCCCAATTTTCAATTTGGATGTTATACATAGATCATCTTATGCATATCATGTTTATTCTTGCATTTTGTTGTGATCCTAGAAATCTTAAGCAAATCAAGGACCCAAGGAGAGAGTTGGAGGTTTCACAAAATTCATATTTGATTTTTTTTCAAATTTGAAAAGAGGATCAATTTGATTTTATTATTTTCTCTCCAATTATTTCCAATAATAAAAATAAATGAGAGAAGATAATATGACTTCTTCAACCTAAGAGAAATATTGGAGAAATAATTTTAAAATCAAATTATAATTTATTGATATTTTATTTGCTATTTATTTGAATTAGAAAAAATGCATTTTTGAAAAATATCATTTTAGTCCAGAAAAATGTTCACCCTGTCCAAAATATTAGGTTTCGACGGTGAAAATTGTTTCTAGAATTTTTAGAATTTATTTATACTTATTTAGGATTTTTCCTTCGCAGCGAATTTTTTTTAAAAAAAACCTTTCCGGGCGGACTGGGCCAAAGCCCAGCCGGCCCAGCAGGCCGCACCGCCTTCCCCCGCGACGTTGCCGTAGCCGCGCTGGACTCCTCGTAGTCCGTGCCACCGCCGCCTGTCCGACTTGGCCTCCAAGTCGGGAGCCGCCCCCTGAGGCCTTTAAGTACCCCCCGCCACCACCTCCTCTCCCCAAGCCGCAGCCGCCGATCCCGAGCGTCGCCGTCGCCGCATCTCGCCTCCGTCGCCGCCTCGCCACACACCGCCGCCCCGCGCTGCTGCTGCCGTCGCTGCTCCACCGCCGCCGCTCGCCGTCGCCACCGTAGCCCTCGCCGCCGCATGCCGCAACCGACGCTGCCACCGATCTCGCCGCCACCGCCGGTCTTCTGCCGGTCAAACGGTAAAAACCTTTTGGTTTCAATCCGTTTTTTTCCGGTTTAGTCGGTTTAGTTGATTAGATCGGTTTTTTAGGTTTACCTAATTAACAAAGGTTCGTTCGTTCATTCGTTTTAACGGACGGTTTAGTAGATTAGATCGTTTTTTTAGGTTTACCTAATTGTTACTACGAATCCCTAGAGTTTGCAGATCATCAGCAAGGCAAGTTACACTTTGATCATTCTCTTCTATACCCAGTTTTTACTATGCATTAGTATTGCCCCTCAAACAATTGCATGAGTAGGATTAGGAACATGTGGTTTGGTTGTAGTACTTGAGGTAGGAACCTAATACCTTTTGATCACCTCAGGAATATACGTTATGCTTATTTATTGCTTAGCCATGCTCATAGACGGGGATTGGATCGAGATTTTCACATGGAAGTTTTGAGAGTTATTAATCTTGGATAACATTAAGGTGGCAGCTTTAATATACATCTGGGTGGATTGGTTGAGGCACCTGGGGAACCCAGTGTTGCCTATTTAAGGAAATCCCGGAGTACCCGTGTGATTTTTCCTTCGGGATGCCACCCAGGTTCAAAGGGATCATATGATATTTCATGCCTAGAAACTTCCGTGTGCATCCACAAGCCATTATGGGCTCTGGCATAGTTGAGTAAGTTGCGTGAGCTCTCGAAAAGGTGGACTAGCAGATGTAGGGGAAAGTAGGTGTACCGGTCCGCCCGGAGTAGAGAGTAAGTGCTTCAGAAAGACTATGTCTCGATCATCCGATCATGGATGTGGTCGAGTCTTGTGGGGAAAAGTGCGCAAACCTATGCAGAGTGTATAAACTAATCATGGTTAGCCGTGTCCCCGCTTATGGACATCTTGAGTATTTGGTACTTGAATTATTGATTTGATCTCATCACTCTTTAATTAATTGAATTGGGTTTAATGATGATACTTTAATTTGGGATTTGAGTTGGGGTTACCCTCTCAAATATTGGGCAACTTGGGAGTAGTTAAATAAATTTATTCGTTTGTTGTAGGGAAAAACTAGCTTTATGCAAAATCATATACTTAGAGCCTCCACCAGCCAAATATTGGATGTAGATATAGTTCTTGCATTTCATTGCTTTACAGTGTAACTCCGCCAGCATATTCAATGTGCTGACCTACATGGCTGCAACGTCTCATGTTACAGACTACTCAGACGATGAATAAGGTGCGATAGGTCGTTGTCTTGCACTCAGCTATGCCGTTGGAGTTGATGGACTCATTTACCTTCGAAGTTTCCGCAATTATTTAGTTTAGATGGCCTTCAACCATGCTATTTTTGTGTAATCATACTCTTTATGAGGACTCGATGTAATAATTGTGTGATTGAACTCTGTTATAAATCCTTGAGTACTGTGCGTGTCAGCATTACCGATCCAGGGATGACACTGATGCACAGAGACTTTGGTCCATTCGGATCGTGGTCGCTACAAGATGGTATTAGAGCACACGCTGACTGTAGGACGCGACCACTAGAATAAGCCACAGGATTTATCTTCTATGCTCATTTCTAATTCTCCTCTATTTCTACTCTATAGATGGCGGATCCCTGGAACAAGTTCACTCAGCCGGATGACGACACCCCTTTTGGACGACACTTGAAGGAAGTCACTAAGTACTTGAACATCGGACTACCAAGCTTCACGGGGACTTTCTCTACAACAGTACGGAAGAGGAGCGCTGGAAGATCAAAGTCTGGGTACCTGGAAGGACATTTGCACCAACAATAGAGCCTATTGATTTCTACCTGGATGCACCAAGCTGGAGTTTAGGAAAGAGCATGGCAGCCCATATCACCTTTGGACGCATATGTGAGGTGTATCACAAGGAGCTGGAAAACACCATTTATCAAATATGTGGCCGCCGAGACGAAGAATGGGAGATGATTCGTACCAGGAGAGATGGATCAATTGCAGCCTACATTCAAGAGATGGGAGATTATATTCGTTGACAAGAGAATCAACAAATTATGAACATGAAGAAGAGCAAGAAGCTGATGAAGAGAAACAACAAGCTCGAAGAGGAACTCAAGTTTACACGCGATGGATGTGAGGAAGAGATTGCCGTACTACTAGAGAAGCATGAAGACCTGAAGAAGAAGCTAGGACTACCAGTGGAGAATCACAAGTGAGAACCAGCAAAGGAGATCCATTCGGAGAACTACATCATCCTGGACGACACCGACACGAATAGTGATGCAAGTGATGACAGTGATGACGACTACATTGACGAATCTAGAGCAGATCATATGCAGTCTTCGTCTGATGAAAATTTCTAGATGACTACTGTCGGTGTTCTGGGAACGGGGGTCCCCAGACTTGCCTACCTGCGGCCCGCGGCATGGCTCCACCAGTGGCCCAGTATGGCCTGTCTTTATCAGCCAAACACTCAAGACCCTCGCTAGAGGCCAAGCCTCGCGAGGCGGATGACACAAGGCCTCCTTAGGAGCGGCCTCACCAAGCAGGCTCGCGAGGGGGCGGAGAGATCAAGGCAAGGGGTACCTCGTGAGGTTCCCGTGACGCAAGCCATGATGACCAAGGCCAGGCGGGCGCCAGGGCGCGTAGTCTCCTCGATTCCCCTTTTGGTGCTAAGGGGGCAAGCGCAGGCGCGGAGTACCAAGGCATCAGGCAAAGGTTTCCATATCGGTGCAACAAGACCAAGACCAGTAGGACGGCAGGACGGAGGCCATCATGGAGCCCTAGACAGCATCACCACCAGCGCCTTTGATAGGCGAAGACCACTGATACGTCTCCAATGTATCTACTTTTCCAAACACTTTTGCCCTTGTTTTGGACTCTAACTTGCATGATTTGAATGAAACTAACCCGGACTGGCGCTGTTTTCAGCAGAACTGCCATGATGTTGTTTTATGTGTAGAAAAGAAAAGTTCTTGGAATGTCCTGAAAATCCACGGAGGCACTTTTTGGAATTCATAAGAATTTTTGGCAAAAGAATCAAGACCAGGGGGCCCAGGGCCTGTCCAAGAGACAGGGGGCGCCCCCCTGTAGGGCGCGCCCTCCTATCTCGTGGGCCCCTGGACCTCCACCGACCTTAACTCCAACTCCATATTCACGTTCCGGGAGAAAAAATCAGAGAGAAAGTTTCATCACGTTTTACGACATGGAGCCGCCGCCAAGCCCTAATCTCTCTCAGGAGGGCTGATCTGGAGTCCGTCCGGGGCTCCGGAGAGGGGGATTTGTCGCCGTCGTCATAATCAACCATCCTCCATCACCAATTTCATGATGCTCACCGCCGTGCGTGAGTAATTCCATTGTAGGCTTGCTAGACGGTGATGGGTTGGATGAGATTTACCATGTAATCAAGTTAGTTTTATTAGGGTTTGATCCCTAGTATCCACTATGTTTTGAGATTGATGTTGCTATGACTTTGCTATGCTTAATGCTTGTCACTAGGGCCCGAGTGCCATGATTTCAGATCTGAACCTATTATGTTTTCATGAATATATGTGTGTTCTTGATCCTATCTTGCAAGTCTATAGTCACCTATTATGTGTTATGATCCGACAACCCCGAAGTGACAATAATCGGGATACTTCTCGGTGATGACCGTAGTTTGAGGAGTTCATGTATTCACTATGTGCTAATGCTTTGTTCTGGTTCTCTATTAAATGGAGGCCTTAATATCCCTTAGTTTCCGCTAGGACCCCGCTGCCACGGGAGGGTAGGACAAAAGATGTCATGCAAGTTCTTTTCCATAAGCACGTATGACTATTTACGGAATACATGCCTACATTACATTGATGAACTGGAGCTAGTTCTGTGTCACCCTATGTTATAGCTATTACATGAGGAATCACATCCGACATAATTATCCATCACTGATCCATTGCCTACGAGCTTTTCACATATTGTTCTTCACTTATTTACTTTTCCGTTGCTACTATTACAACTACTACAAAAACCCAAAAACAATTATCTTTACTTTTGCTACCGTTACCTTTATTATCATACTACTTTGCTACTAAATACTTTGCTGCAGATACTAAGTTATCCAGGTGTGGTTGAATTGACAACTCAACTGCTAATACTCAAGAATATTCTTTGGCTCCCCTTGTGTCGAATCAATAAATTTTGGTTGAATACTTTACCCTCGAAAGTTGTTGCGATCCCCTACACTTGTGGGTTATCGAGACTAATTTCTGGCGCTGTTGCCGGGGAGCATAGCTCTATTCTCTGAGTCACTTGGGATTTATATCTGTTGATCACTATGAAGAACTTGAAAGACGACCATACTACTATTTTGCCCTCAACTACGAGGGAAGGTAAGGAACTGCCATCTAGCTCTGCACTAGATTCTCCTTCCGTTATTAGTAAGCTTGCGACACCTAAACCTGCTACTGCTATGAATTCTGATATGTCGCATGTTATTGATGATGCCACTTCTGCTATGCATGATGAAACTACTTCTGTGTGTGATACTACTTTGCCATTAGGTGAATTTTTTGATGAACAACTTGCTAGAGTTAGGGGGAATGAAATTACTGAAGAACCTATTACTGATGATAGTGATGATGAAGGTTCTCCCAATGATTATGTATTGCCTGTTGTTCCTAAGGGTTATGTTATGAATGAAGAAGCTGCTAGGGAAATCTTTGCCTGCAATGATAGATATGATCTTAAAAAATTATTAGCTAAATGGAACCAGCAGTCTCTTAATGCTAGAATGAAACCCAATCCTGCTTTTGCTACTTCACCTATCTGTGTTACTGATAAGGATTATGAATTCTCTGTTGATCCTGAGATTATTACTTTAGTTGAATCTGATCCTTTTTATGGCCTTGAATCTGAAACTATTGTGGCACATCTTACCAAGTTAAATGATATAGCCACCCTATTTACTAATGATGAGAAGTCTCGCTATTTTTATATCCTTAAGATATTTCCATTCTCATTAAAGGGTGATGCTAAGACTTGGTATAATTCTCTTGCTCCTGGTTGTGTGCGTAGTCCCCAGGATATGATTTATTACTTCTATGCTAAATATTTCCCTGCTCATAAGAAACAAGCTGCCTTGCGGGAAATATATAATCTTGTGCAAATCAAAGAAGAGAGTCTCCGACAAGCTTGGGGGAGGCTTCTCCAGTTACTTAATGCTTTGCCTGATCATCCTCTCAAGAAAAATGAAATACTTGATATCTTTTATAATGGACTAACCGATGCTTCCAAGGACTACTTGGATAGTCGTGCTGGTTGTGTTTTCAGGGAAAGGACAATCGACGAAGCTGAAATACTATTGAATAATATGTTGACTAATGAAAATAATTGGACTCTTCCCGAGCCAATTCCTGAAGTAATTCCTGAACCAATTGAGCCAACTCCTGAGCCTATTCCTAAACCCACTCCGAAGAAGAGAGGTGTTTTATTTCTCAGTCCTTAAGATATGCAAGAGGCAAAGAAATCAATGAAAGAAAAAGGTATTCAAGCTGAAGATGTTAAGAATTTACCTCTTATTGAAGAAATACATGGTCTTAATATACTGCCTGAAGAACCATGTTGTCTTGATAACCCGACACATGTAGTAAAGGTAAATTCTCTCTGTAGATATGATAAAGTTGAAATCCCCTCTACTAAATTTCATAGCCCATGCTTAGACGAATTTGATGACTTTATGGCTAGACAAGAAAGTTTTAATGCTTATGTTGGTAGAGAGTTAAAGAATAATGCTTTCGAGATAGGACGTGTAAGCGATAATCTGGCTAGAGTTAAAGATGAACTCAAACTCGTTAGCAAATATGCTTCTATGGTTGCTACTCAAGTTGAGCAAGTACTTAAAGCTCAAAATGATTTGCTTGATGAATTAAATAATAAAAATGACTTTGCTGTTAGAGTGGCTACTAGAAATGGTAGAATGACTCAGGAACCTTTGTATCCTGAAGGCCACCCTAAGAGAATCGAGCAAGATTCTCAGAGAAACAATTTAGAGGCACCTAGTTCTTCAAAAAAGAAGAAAAAGAAAAACAATAGGACTTTGCATGCTTCTAGTGAACCTACTGTAGACACACCTGAGAATCCCAATGATATTTCTATCTCTGATGCTGAAACTCAATCAGGTGATGAACATGAACCTAGTGATAATGTTAATGATAATGTTCATGTTGATGTTCAACCTAGCAAAAACAATGAAGTAGAGATTGAACCTGCTGTTGATCTTGATAACCCACAATCAAAGAATCAACGTTATGATAAGAGAGATTTTGTTGCTAGGAAGCACGGTAAAGAAAGAGAACCATGGGTTCAGAAACCCATGCCCTTTCCTCCTAAACCATCCAAGTCAAAGGATGATGAGGATTTTGAGCACTTTGCTGAAATGATTAGACCTATTTTCTTACGTGTGCGTTTAACTGATATGCTCAAAGTAAATCCTTATGCTAAGTACATGAAGGATATCATCACAAATAAAATAAAGATACCGGAAGCTGAAATTTCCACCATGCTTGCTAATTACACTTTTTATGGTGGAATACCAAAGAAACTTGGAGATCCGGTGGTACCAACTATACCATGCTCTATTAAAAGAAATTATGTTAGAACTGCTTTATGTGATCTTGGAGCCGGTGTTAGTGTTATGCCTCTCTCTTTATATTGTAGACTTGAATTGAATAAGTTGACACCTACTGAAATATCTTTGCAAATGGCTGATAAATCAACTACTATACCTGTCGGTATTTGTGAGGATGTGCCTGTTGTGGTTGCAAATGTCACTATCTTAACGGACTTTGTTATTCTTGATATTCCCGAGGATGATAGTATGTCTATTATCCTTGGTAGACCTTTTCTTAATACTGCAGGGGCTGTTATTGATTGCAACAAAGGCAATGTCACTTTTCATGTTAATGGTAATGAGCATACGGTACACTTTCCGAGGAAACAATCTCAAGTTCATAGCATCAATTCTATTGGAAAAGTTCCAACTATTATTATTGGAGGTTTTGAATTTGCTCTTCCTACTGTCAAGAAAAAGTATGATATTCTTATTGTTGGGGATTTTCATATCCCCGTTGAGGTAAGTTAGTGTTATTCGAAATTTCTCCGGTTCCGTGTTACTCGGAATGAGTTTGTTAACAAGACTTGATCAACCTTGTTAGTGGATTCATTTTGGTGATCACAAGATGGATGAAACTAGAAGGCACAACCGTCTGTACCCACTTTGTACTTTCTGTTATTTAGAATAAATAAAGCAAAAATAGTATTATCTGTCTGTTTTTTGAATTATCCGTGCATTAAAAAGTAGTCCAAAAATGAAAGTGCTCCAAATGCCCTGCAAATTTAGTATGATTTTTTTCTAGAATATTTGAGGATTTTAGGCACTGAAATCACTGCAGGAGGGGCAATCACCAGGCCACGAGAGTGGAGGCCCCCCCTATAGGGTGCGCCCCCGTCTCGTGGGCTCCTGGTGGCCCCCTCCACTTATGCCATCATCCACACACTTCATCTTCTACCCAAAAAATCCCCGTCCAGCTCAAGCATGAGTTCTAGCTCATTTTGCTGCGATTTTCGATCTCCTAGCTCAAAGCTCCATTCACAAAACTGCTTTGGGAGATTGTTGCTTGGTATGTGACTCCTCCATTGGTCCAGTTAGTTTTTGTTCTAGTGCTTTATTCATTGCAAATTTTTGCTGCATAGGTGACCATGTTCTTGAGCTTGCATGTTAAATTTTTGAGGTCCCAAGCAATTCCAATGCATGATATAGGCTCTAGGAACTCTTAGGAGTAGTTGCTATCAATCTTGTTTAGTTTTATTCACTTTTATTTTGAAGTTACTAAAATTTCAGAAATTTTCAGAAAATGTTGAGGAAACTTTTGAGAGGCTCTTCTAGCTAAAGCTCTCAGGAAAATCAAGCCAAAGAGAAGGAAAAAAGCCAAGTATAATATCCCCAGCTTAGCGGAAGTACGGTCGTGTGAATGGCCATGTGAGGATTTCTTGAAAGAAGCTGGAATTCATGAAGATTTTATTCCTTGATCGAGACTGCAGGCCTCACCGGTTTCATGAACGACCGAATCGATCAGTATCTCTTACTCACTAATACTTTCATGCAAAACTTTTATAATTATCCTAAGAAGTCACCGCCTGTAGTATCATTTCATTTATATGATGAATTCAGAGAAATGTCTTTACGTAATTTTTGCGGGGTGTGTAGGATACCTTATGAGGGAGAATTAGGGGAACCCCATCATGAAGATGTGGGTGGCTTTGTTAACACCATAGCTGTAGAGGAGCCAAAGAAGGGCTCCGAGGCAAAAGTCTCTAGCATACACTATCTCGTTTTACGCTACTTTGCCATATTTGCTAGTAGATGCTTGATTGGTCGTGGAAATAGTGGAAACTTGAGCGTTCCTGATATTATCATTCTTCAACATGCTTTGCTTGGAGACAATACTTTTAGTATGGGTGCCGTCGTTGCTAAACGGCTAGCCTTGAATCATACAAAAGGCCCCATATTTGGAGGTATCTATGATGCACGTCTTGCTAGACATTTTCAAATACCCATTAGGCACCATGAGAAGGAGGAGATAAAATTGCCTCCACACATTTTAGATTATAAGAGCAAGGTAGCACAGAAATTTATTGTTGACAACGAAGAAAAGATGCTCTCGTATAAACTTAGATTTAATAAGAAACACTTTGAGATTATTATTTTGCCTGCGCCTCTGTTTTTTGATTTGCTTGCAGAAAATCTTCTTGTCACACCGGAAGCGGTGAACAATCATCGAGCTCAAGCTTTTACTCCAGAACCTGAACCTGAGCCGGAACCTGAACTGGACCCTTATCGTGCATCATCTGTCCAGTGGGAACCGAAGATGACCAGCCAGTGGTATCCTGATTACACTTCCCAATACACCGGGGAGAGTAGCGGCGGTCCTTGGTACTAGACCAACTTAGGCCAAAAGCCTAAGCTTGGGGGAGTACGTATTTCTCACCGACTTTACATTCATGTTCACACACTAGTCGTCGGTGCTCATACTCTTTCATTGTATTATCCATGCTAGTTTAAATTTCTTTTCTAATTTTCTTCTTGTGTGTTTGATAAACTTAAAAAAACCAAAAAATTAGTTAGTTTAATTTCTTTGCTTGTATTAGAAATTAAAATGAAAACCCAAAAAGATTTCTAGTTCTTCTTCTTTACTTGTTGGGAGCTTTCCCCTGTAAATAGTTTTATTTTCTTTTCCTTTCCTTTGGGGGTCGAGAAGACCATATTGAAAGTGCTTAGTGGCTCTCATATGCATGATTGTTTATTTAATTTAGAGCCCATATTACTTGTCTTCTCTTATGAGTTGAATGCTTGCAGATTCCAGCTTAGTCCAATGCGCGTGCACTCTTATTATTATACACATCGTTCGGTCATGCAAGTGAAAGGAAATAATGACGATATATGATGGACTTATTGGGATGAGAAAAGCTGGTATGAACTCGACCTCTCTTGTTTTTGTAAATATGATGAGCTCATCATTTTTGAGTCAGCTATTATGAAGTAAACATATTTGCAATGACATTTAGAGATTATAGTTGCTTGTGCCATGCTTGATTAGCTATGAGTTATATAATGGTTTACCTTGCGTGCCAACATGCTATTAGAATGATTATGATGTGGTATGATGGGATGGTATCCTCCTTTGAATGAATTGAGTGAATCGACTTGGCACATGTTCACGCATGTAGTTGAATCAAATCAACATAGCCTTCATGATATTTATGTTCATGGTGGATTATATCCTACTCATGCTTGTATTCGGTGTGAATTAATTTTAATGCATGTTTATGACTGTTGTCGCTCTCTCAGTTGGTCGCTTCCTAGTCTTTTGCTAGCCTTCACCTGTACTAAGCGGGAATACTGCTTGTGCATCCAAACTCCTTAAACCCCAGAGTTGTTCCATATGAGTCCAAACCTTCAAATGAAATTCTGTTTTGTATGCTCGAGCAGCTCATGTTATAACTAGGGCTGCCTGTATCTTCCATGCTAGGTGGGTTATTCTCAAGAGGAGTGGACTCCGCTCCTCATTCACGAGAAAGGGCCGGTAACTGCTACCTCTTGAGCACTGCATTGGATTTCCCCGAAGAGGAGAGGGTGATGCAGCAAAGTAGCATAAGTATTTCCCTCAGTTTTTGAGGACCAAGGTATCAATCCAGAAGGAGACCACGCACAGTCCCTCGTACCTACACAAAACGATAGCTCCTCGCAACCAACACAATTAGGGTTTGTCAATCCCTTCACATTCACTTACGAGAGTGAGATCTGATAGAGATGATAAATAATATTTTTGGTATTTTTGGTATATAGATGCAAAGTGAAAAGTAAAAGACAAAGTAAAAACGAAGCAAATAATAAAGTAATGGAGATTGATATGATGAGAATAGACCCGGGGCCATAGGTTTCACTAGTGGCTTCTCTCAAGAGCATAGATATTCTACGGTGGGTGAACAAATTACTGTTGAGCAATTGACAGAATTGAGCATAATTATGAGTATATCTAGGTATGATCATGTATATAGGCATCACGTCCAAGACAAGTAGACCGAAATGATTCTGCATCTACTACTATTACTCCACTCATCGACCGCTATCCAGCATGCATCTAGAGTATTAAGTTAAAAACAGAGTAACGCTTTAAGCAAGATGACATGATGTAGAGGGATAAATTCATGCAATATGATAAGAACCCCATCTTGTTATCCTCAATGGCAACAATACAATACGTGCCTTGCTGCCCCTTCTGTCACTGGGAAAGGACACCGCAAGATTGAACCCAAAGCTAAGCACTTCTCCCATTGCAAGAACTACCAATCTAGTTGGCCAAACCAAACGGATAATTCGAAGAGACATGCAAAGATAACTCAATCATACATAAAAGAATTCAGAGAAGATTCAAATATTATTCATAGAGAAGCTGGATCATAAACCCACAATTCATCGGTCTCAACAAACACATCGCAAAAATAAGATTGCATCGAATAGATCTCCACGGGAGAGGGGGAGAACATTGTATTGAGATCCAAAAAGAGAGAAGAAGCCATCTAGCTACTAGCTATGGACCTGAAGGTCTAAAGTAAACTACTCACACTTCATCGGAGGGGCTATGGTGTTGATGTAGAAGCCCTCCATGGTGGATGCCCCCTCCGGCGGAGCTCCGGAACAGGCCCCAAGATGGGATCTCGTGGATACAGAAGGTTGCGGCGGTGGAATTAGGTTTTTGGCTCATGTTTTGATCGTTTGGGGGTATGTAGGTATATATAGGAGGAAGGAGTACGTCGGTGGAGCAACAGGGGGGCCACGAGGCAGGGGGCGCGCCCCCCACCCTCGTGACCGCCTCTTCTGTGCCTTGGCGTAGGATCCAAGTCTCCTGGATCACGTTCAGTAGAAAATCACGTTTCCGAAGGTTTCATTCCGTTTGGACTCCGTTTGATATTCCGTTTCTTCGAAACACTGAAATAGGCAAAAAACATCAATTCTGGGCTGGGCCTCTAGTTAATAGGTTAGTCCCAAAAATAATATAAAAGTGGAAAATAAAGCCCAGTATAGTCCAAAACAGTAGATAACGTAGCATGGAGCAATAAAAATTTATAGATATATTGGAGATGTATCAGGCATCCCCAAGCTTAATTCCTGCTCGTCCTCGAGTAGGTAAATGATAAAAAGAGAATTTTTGATGCGGAGTGATACTTTGGCATAATTTCAATGTAAATCTTCTTAATTGTGGCATGAATATTCAGATCCGAAAGATTCAAGAGAAAAGTTCATATTGACATAAAAATAATAATACTTCAAGCATACTAATCAAAGCAATCATGTCTTCTCAAAATAGCATGGCAAAAGAAAGTTCATCCCTACAAAATCATATAGTTAGGCTATGCCTCATTTTCGTCACACAAAGATGTTCCCAACTTCTATACCCCCGATGACAAGCCAAGCAATTATTTCATACTTAAATAATCTCAAACTCTTTCAACCTTCACGCAATACATGAGCGTGGGCCATGGATATAACACTATGGGTGGAATAGAATATGATGATGGGGATTGTATGGAGAAGACAAAAAGGAGAAAGTCTCACATTGACGAGGATAATCAACGGGCTATGGAGATGCCCATCAATTGATGTCAATATGAGGAGTAGGGATTGCCATGCAACGGATGCACTAGAGCTATGAATGCTCAACAAAAGAAAACTAGTGGGTGTGCATCCAACTCGCTTGCTCATGAAGACCTAGGGCATTTGAGGAAGCCCATCGTAGGAATATACAAGCCAAGTTCTATAATGAAAAATTCCCACTAGTATAAAAAGACAACTTATGAGACTCACTACATGAAGAACAAGGTGCTACTTTGAAGCACAATATATGAGACTCACTACATGAAGAACAAGGTTCTACTTTGAAGCACAAGTGTGGAAAAAGAGATAGTAGCATTGCCCCTTTTTTTCTTTTTTTCTTTGGCCTTTCTTTTTTTTTCCTTTTTGTCCTTTCTTTTTTCCCCTTTTTTTGGGGGAACAATGCTCTAATAATGATGATCATCACACTTCTATTGATTACAACATAAGGATTACAACTCAAAACTTAGAACAAAGATATGACTCTATATGAATGCCTCCAGCGGTGTACCGGGATGGTGCAATGAATCAAGGGTGACATGTATGAAAAATAATGCATGGTGGCTTTGCCACAAATGAGATGTCAACTACATGATCATGGAATGGCAATATGACAAAAGTAATGTATGTCATGAATATGATGATGGAAGTTGCATGGCAATATATCTCAGAATGGCTATGGAAATGCCATGATAGGTAGGTATGGTGGCTGTTTTGAGGAAGATATAAGGAGGTTTATGTGTGATAGAGCGTATCGTACCACGGGGTTTGGATGCACCGGCGAAGTTTGCACCAACTCTCAAGGTGAGACAGGGCAATGCACGGTACCGAAGAGGCTAGCAATGGCGGAAAGGTAAAAGTGCGTATAATCCATGGACTCAACATTAGTCAAAAGAACTCATATACTTATTGCAAAAATTTAGAAGTCATCAAAAATCAAGTACTACGCGCATGCTCCTAGGGGGAGAGACTGGTAGGAAAAGACCATCGCTCGTCCCCGACCGCCACTCGTAAGGATGCACAAGCCAGGTACACTTCATATTTCAAATTTGTTACACAACTTTAACCATACGTGCATGCTACGGGACTTGCAAACTTCAACACAAGCATTTATCAAATTCACAATTACTCAACTAGCACGACTTTGATATTATCACCTCCATATCTCAAAACAATTATCAAGCATCGAACTTATCTTAGTATTCAACGCACTCAAAAGAAAGTTTCGCATATCTTGAATACCAAGTATATTAATATTAAGCAAATTACCATGCTATTAATGACTCTCAAAATAATCTAAGTGAAGCATGAGATGTCAATAGTTTCTTTAAAACAAATCCACCACCGTGCTCTAAAAGATCTAAGTGAAGTACTAGAGCAAAAATTATCACGCTGAAAAGATATAAGTGAAGCACTATGAGCAAAACTATCAAGCTCAAAAGATATAAGTGAAGCACATAGAGTATTCTAGCAAATTCCAATTTATGTATGGCTCTCTCAAAAGGTGTGTACATCAAGGATGATTGTGGTAAACTAACAAGCAAAGACGCAAATAATACAAGACGCTCCAAGCAAAACACATATCATGTGGTGAATAAAAGTATAGCTCCAAGTAAATTACCGATGGAAGTAGACGAAAGAGGGGATGCCTTCCGGGGCATCCCCAAGCTTTGACTTTTTGGTGTCCTTGGATTATCTTGGGGGTGCCATGGGCATCCCCAAACTTAGGCTCTTGCCACTCCTTGTTCCATAATCCATCAAAAGAATTCTCCCAAAACTTGAAAACTTCACAACACAAAACTCAATAGAAATCTCGTGAGCTCCGTTAGAGAAAGAAAACAAAAGACTACTTTAAGGTACTTTAATTAACTCATTTTTTATTTATATTGGTGTTAAACCTACTGTATTCCAACTTCTCTATGGATTATAAACTATTTTACTAGCCATAGATTCATAAAAATAAGCAAACAGCACACGCAAAACAGAATCTGTCAAAAACAGAACAGTCTGTAGTAATCTGTAACTAACGCAAACTTCTGAAACTCTAAAAATCCTACCAAAATAGGAAGTCCTGGAAATTTTGTTTATTGAACAGCAGAAAAAAGAATCAACACAACAGCACGTTTCTATGATTTAACAATATTATATTCGTGCGTGAAAAGTTTCTGTTTTTCAGCAGAATCAAATCAACTTATCATCGTAGGTTATCCTATAGCTTCTACTTGGCACAAACACTAATTAAAACATAAAACCACATATAAACAGAGGCTAGATGGATTATTTATTACTAAACATAAGAAAAAACAAAAAATAAAAAATAAAATTGGGTTGCCTCCCAACAAGCGCTATCGTTTAACTCCCCTAGCTAGGCATAAAAGCAAGGATAGATCTAGGTAGTGCCGTAGTAATAAGATAGATCGGTCAAACTCATTTCATATTCTCTACATTCAGCAGCAAGGTTTCCTTGAGGCAAGCAAAAGTAATCAAAAGGGCTAAATTTAATAGGGCAAAAATCCCCAAGATCAATTTTAGGAGGTATAGGTTCCTCTTTTGGCCCTTCATAATGCACAACCAATTCATCATTATAAGCGTTCTTTTGACAGAACCTTGTGAGTCTATACTCAAGAGAGTATCCTAACTCATTATTTTGAATAGCCAAATCATCATTAAGTTCAGAGATTATATCAATTAAAATGTTGGTTGGCACCTTTTCTCTAAGGTTTTCATTGAAAGCAACATAGTCAAGAGATTGAAAATGCATAATTTCTTCTTGATCAAAGAGGATAGAATCTATGGGAGGACGGCCGGTGTCCACACTATAATGCGCAAAGATTTATTTGGCCTCTTTTATTATAAATCTGAATTCATGAGCCAAAAAGATAGTAGCGGCACGCTTAACAGAGGAGTGTTTGATATTAGAAAATTCTAGGAAAATCCTTTGTATAGAAGGGTGCATATGCATAAATTGCCTTTCAAGTTCAACGATAAGCATGGCAATGGCGTCCGCAAGACTACTAGTTCTATGAAGAATAGAACTGCCCATAGAGGGCAAAGCACCGGCACAAGTAAATAAATCTTGAATAACTCCTTTTCCAATAATATTGCCACTACCGATTTGAAATCTTTTTGTATGATAGGTAGGGGATTCTTAAGCAGGAGCATCAGAATTTTCCATGATATTATTATCGCCCATGTTGGCAATAATTTCCCCAATTTCAGACATAACGACAAGCAAGCAAACTGACACACGAGCAAACAAAAAGGCAACAGGAAAAAGAGGAGGAGAATGGGAAAGAGAGGGCGAATAAAACGGCAAGGGTGAAGTGGGGGAGAGGAAAACGAGAGGCAAATGGCAAATAATGTAATGCGAGAGATAGGGATTGTGATGGGTACTTGGTATGGTTGACTTGCTCTTGCGTGAGCCTCCCCGGCAATGGCGCCAGAAATTCTTCTTGCTACCTCTTGAGCACTGTGTTGGATTTCCCCGAAGAGGAGAGGATGATACAGCAAAGTAGCGTAAGTATTTCCCTCAGTTTTTGAGAACCAAGGTATCAATCCAGTAGGAGACCACGCACAAGTCTCTCGTACCTACACAAAAGGATAGCTCCTCGCAACCAACGCGATTAGGGGTTGTCAATCCCTTCACGGTCACTTACGGGAGTGAGATCTGATAGAGATGATAAATAATATTTTTGGTATTTTTGGTATATAGATGCAAAGTGAAAAGTAAAAGACAAAGTAAAAACAAAGCAAATAATAAAGTAATAGAGATTGATATGATGAGAATAGACCCGGGGCCATAGGTTTCACTAGTGGCTTCTCTCAAGAGCATAGATATTCTATGGTGGGTGAACAAATTACTGTTGAGCAATTGACAGAATTGAGCATAATTATGAGTATATCTAGGTATGATCATGTATATAGGCATCACGTCCAAGACAAGTAGACCGAAACGATTCTGCATCTACTACTATTACTCTACTCATCGACCGCTATCCAGCATGCATCTAGAGTATTAAGTTAAAAACAGAGTAACGCTTTAAGCAAGATGACATGATGTAGAGGGATAAATTCATGCAATATGATAAGAACCCCATCTTGTTATCCTCAATGGCAACAATACAATATGTGCCTTGCTGCCCCTTCTATCACTGGGAAAGGACACTGCAAGATTGAACCCAAAGCTAAGCACTTCTCCCATTGCAAGAACTACCAATATAGTTGGCCAAACCAAACGGATAATTCAAAGAGACTTGCAAAGATAACTCAATCATACATAAAAGAATTCAGAGAAGATTCAAATATTATTCATAGATAAGCTGGATCATAAACCCACAATTCATCGGTCTCAACAAACACACCGCAAAAAGAAGATTACATCGAATAGATCTCCACGAGAGGGGGAGAACATTGTATTGAGATCCAAAAAGAGAGAAGAAGCCATCTAGCTACTAGCTATGGACCCGAAGGTCTGAAGTAAACTACTCACACTTCATCGGAGGGGCTATGGTGTTGATGTAGAAGCCCTCCATGGTGGATGCCCCCTCCGGCGGAGCTCCAGAACAGGCCCCAAGATGGGATCTCGTGGATACAGAAGGTTGCGGCGGTGGAATTAGGTTTTTGGCTGCTGTTCTGATCGTTTGGGGATACGTAGGTATATATAGGACTAAGGAGTACGTCGGTGGAGCAACAGGGGGGCCACGAGGCAGGGGGCGCGCCCTAGGGGGGTGCCCCCCACCCTCGTGACCGCCTCGTCTGTGCCTTGGCATAGGGTCCAAGTCTCATGGATCACGTTCGGTTATAAAATCATGTTTCCGAAGGTTTCATTCCGTTTGGACTCCGTTTGATATTCTGTTTCTTCGAAACACCGAAATAGGCAAAAAAACAGCAATTCTAGGCTGGGCCTCCGGTTAATAGGTTAGTCCCAAAAATAATATAAAAGTGGAAAATAAAGCCCAATATAGTCCAAAACAGTAGATAAAGTAGCATGGAGCAATCAAAAATTATAGATACGTTGGAGACGTATCAGTAACCGGGATGCCCAGTCCCATGATCCAAAAAGATCAAAGCAAATCAAAATAATTAAACAAAACTCCCCCAGGGTTGTTGTATGTTGGAGGCACTCATTGTTTCGAGCAAGCCATGGATTGATGCTTGTTGGTGGTTGGGGGAGTATAAACCTTTACCATTCTTTTTGGGAACTGCCTATAATGCATTTAGTATGGAAGATACAGCCATCTCATAGTTGTTGTGTTGACAGTGAAAGTATGCCGCTCAAAATGTTATTCAATCTCTATTTTAAAATCGAGCTCTGGCACCTCTACAAATCCCTGCTTCCCTCTGTGCAGGGCCTATCTATTTACTTTTATGTTGAGTCATCACCCTTCTTATTAAAAGAACCCGCTGGAGAGCACACTGTCATTTGCATTCATTACTATTGGTTTATATTGGGTATGACTTGACTGGATCTCTTTTACCATGAATTACAATGTTTGGTCAGTCCTTGATCTTTAAAGGTGCTCTGCATTTATGTTTTGCCGTCTCAGAAAGGGCTAGCGAGATACCATCTTGTTATACCATGTTATGATTGTTTTAAGGAAGTGTTGTCATCCGAGTTTTATTATTATGGCTCGCTAGCTAATTATGCTATTGGTATGAGTAATTGTGAGACCTAAGTATTATTGTGGGTATGGTTAGTTCATAATATTTGTTGAAACTTGAATGCTGGCTTTTCATGTTTACAACAACAAGAGCAAGCAGAGTTTGTATAAGTTTTTCTTTATCACTTTCAGTTTATCAACTGAATTGCTTGAGGACAAGCAAAGGTTTAAACTTGGGGGAGTTGATACATCTCCAACATATCTACTTTTCCAAACACTTTTGCCCTTGTTTTGGACTCTAACTTGCATGATTTGAATGAAACTGACCCGGACTGACGCTGTTTTCAGCAGAACTGCCATGATGTTGTTTTATGTGTAGAAAAGAAAAGTTCTCGAAATGTCCTGAAAATCCACGGAGGCACTTTTTGGAATTAATAAGAATTTTTGGCGAAAGAATCAAGACCAGGGGGCCCAGGGCCTGTCCACGAGACAGGGGGCGCCCCCCTGTAGGGCGCGGCCTCCTATCTCGTGGGCCCCCTGGACCTCCACCGACCTCAACTCCAACTCCATATATTCACGTTCAGGGAGAAAAAAATCAGAGAGAAAGTTTCATCGTGTTTTACGACATGGAGCCGCCGCCAAGCCCTAATCTCTCTCGGGAGGGCTGATCTGGAGTTCGTTCGGGGCTCGGAAGAGGGGGATTCATCGATGTTGTCATCATCAACCATCCTCCATCACCAATTTCATGATGCTCACCGCCGTGCGTGAGTAATTCCATCGTAGGCTTGCTGGACGGTGATGGGTTGGATGAGATTTACCATGTAATCAAGTTAGTTTTGTTAGGGTTTGATCCCTAGTATCCACTATGTTTTGAGATTGATGTTGCTATGACTTTGCTATGCTTAATGCTTGTCACTAGGGCCCGAGTGCCATGATTTCAGATCTGAACCTATTATGTTTTCATGAATATATGTGTGTTCTTGATCCTATCTTGCAAGTCTATAGTCACCTATTATGTGTTATGATCCGAGAACCCCGAAGTGACAATAATCGGGATACTTCTCGGTGATGACCGTAGTTTGAGGAGTTCATGTATTCACTATGTGCTAATGCTTTGTTCCGTTTCTCTATTAAAAGGAGGCCTTAATATCCCATAGTTTCCGCTAGGACCCCGCTGCCACGGGAGGGTAGGACAAAAGATGTCATGCAAGTTCTTTTCCATAAGCACGTATGACTATTTACGGAATACATGCCTACATTACATTGATGAACTGGAGCTAGTTCTGTGTCACCCTATGTTATAGCTATTACACGAGGAATCGCACCCGGCATAATTATCCATCACTGATCCATGGCCTATGAGCTTTTCACATACTGTTCTTCGCTTATTTACTTTTCCGTTGCTACTGTTACAACTACTACAAAAAAACCCCAAAACAATTATCTTTACTTTTGCTACCGTTACCTTTATTATCATACTACTTTGCTACTAAATACTTTGCTATAGATACTAAGTTATCCAGGTGTGCTTGAATTGACAACTCAACTGATAATACTCAAGAATATTCTTTGGCTCCCCTTGTGTCGAATCAATAAATTTGGGTTGAATACTTTACCCTCGAAAGCTGTTGCGATCCCCTACACTTGTGGGTTATCAACCACCTTTAGTCAGGATAGCTTGTACTAGCTGTCCCCTTTCAAATTGGCCGTTGTTAGATCCCTTCCCGCTCAATATTTGGGGAGAGGACCAGGGCCTCTATAAAATAGGACTAGCCACCACAGTAGAGGGACAGATCGAGAGAGGGACCAAAATCAGAACAAGTAGAACACCACCCAAGCACAAGAACACCTCTCCTCAGGAGGCTGTTCTTCCCTTGTACTGTTCATCATCAGCCCAAGAGGCAATCCACCACCACCACACTGGAGTAGGGTATTACACCACAAAGGTAGCCTGAACTAGTATAAATCGTGTGTCTCTTGTGTTGTGAGTTCATCGAGCTAAGCTTAGAGATCGCGGCGAGGCGGAGGGCAAGATTCAGTAGGGGGAAATCTTCATGCGCACCCCAGTGTTCGAACCTCAAGGGTTTTGCCGGAAACCTAAATCTGACATTTGGCGCGCCAGGTAGGGGGTGCACCGAAGTCTTCCTTCCGCTGATCTGCATCCCATCGCTTCGTCGCATCCATGTCTCACGCACGCCGAGCCCGCGCTGAGCGTCGGGCCGCTCTCGCTGCTCGCGTCGCCCAGACGGCTCCTGTCGGTGGACCTCCCCGTCGTTCTTCGTCGCCTGCCGCCAACTTGCCACCGGCCCGGCGGGGAATGAGCAGTAAGCATTCTCACTGCAGCCCTCGGTGCGGCGGTACGCTGCACCGCCACTCCGTCGTTGACCCCATCCGGTTTGTCATCCCACGCTCGTCGCACCCCCACGGACGAGCAGGCCGCGCTGCTTATGGCACGCGAGCTCCTGCATTACCGCCCTGTCAATGATCTCTACGAAGAATGGCTCGCTCGCATCACCGAGCTCGTCGGCGCCATAGGGGGCTCTCCCGCGCCGTCCCTCTCGTTGACTCGCCCTCCGCCAGGTACGGGCGACGTGGCTCATGGAGCGCCTCCACCGCCTCTGCCCCAAGATGGCGCCCTAGCGCCAAGGCGCGCGGCCCCTGGGTGTGACCCACCGCGTCTAGCGCCCGTGCGAGAAGAAGGAAGATGTGAAGAAATCCCTCGGCCTCAAGAAGGCACCCCCGTGCTCCCTGCACCGGTGCGACAAGACTGCATACTTCCTATGGCAGCGGTGCGCGGGTACCATCAAGAGCAAGCTCCGCGTCAGCAAAGGGCCCCGGTGACCACAGCAGGCTGCGGCGCCTTCACCCCCGAGCTGCGTAGCGTCGCCTGGCTAGGCAAGTTCAAGCCGGACCTGCCTCCTCGCTATGAAGGCACCCCCGACCCCATGGAGTTCCTGCAGCTCTACGAGCTGAGCATCGAGGCGGCCAAAGGCGACAAGAAAGTCATGGCGAATTGGTTTCCCATGGCACTCAAAGACGGTGCTCGCTCGTGACTCCTGAACATGCCTCCCGGCTCGATCTCCTCCTGGGACGAGATGCGCAGCCGCTTCATCGCCAACTTCTAGGGCATTCGCGACCGCCCCCCGTCCGCGGGTTACCTGCACCGTATCAAGCGGCAGCCCGGGGAGACCCTGCAAAAATACATCCAGCGCTTCAACATCGTCTGCCTCAAGATCCCCAAGGTGATGGACGAGGCCATCATCTCAGCGTTCTCTGATGGTGTCCATGACGTCAAGATGAAGAAGGAGCTCGCCATCCATGAGGAGTAGTGCACATCCCTGGAGCTGTTCAACCTGGCGACCAAGTGCGCAAGAGCTGAAGAGGGACGCCTCTCCCTCCTCGAGCTCCCAGCTACTGACCCGGAAGAAAAGAAGTCCAAGGCCAAGGACGTGAAGCGTAAGGGAGTGGCCGTGCTCGCGGCAAAACCAAACACAAAGCGCGACAAGGACCAGCCGGAGTCGTCCAAGGGCAGCCGACCGTTCTGCGCCTACCACAACCTCCACACCAACAACACCAACGATTGCCAGGAGCTTAGGGCTGTTCGAGAAGGACGCTTCAGTCGATGCCCCGAGCACAACGACTGAGGCTACGGCCAAGGAGGAGGACTATGGGACGACTGTGGCCCTCGCCAGGAGTGGCGTGATCGACCTCGTGAGGATCGCTGGCAGGACCAGCCTCGCGAGGGCGCTTGGAGGGATCAGCCTCGCGAGGACCACCCCCAGGGTAACGCAGGCCTTCCTCCGCTGCCGCCGCCGCCAAGAAGGAATGATGACCATCATCAGGACGAGGGGGTTGGGGGCTTCCAGGAGCCACGTGCTATCGCTTACATCTTGGGCGGAGCTCAGGCCCCAACCTCTCAGCGTATCTTCAAGCAGTTTGTTCGTGAGGTGAACGCAGCCCTCCCTAGGCTCGAGGCCACATGCCTGCTCAGGTGGTCCAAGTGCGCCATCACCTTCAGCTCGGCAGATCAACTCAAGTGCGCGGCTACTGCTGGCGTTCTCCCGATGCTCTGCTCACCTGTCATCAGCAACGTCCAAGTCACCAAGACCCTCATCGATGGCGGTGCGGGGCTTAATGTCCTATCCATTGAGATGTTCGACAACCTTCAAGTGCCATACGACCAGCTTCAGCCCACCAAGCCTTTCTCAGGAGTTACCGATGGTTCCACCACCCCGATAGGGCAGGTCCGCCTCCCTGTCACCTTCGGGCAGCGCGACGACTACCGCACCGAACTCATCAACTTCGACGTCGCGCACATCCACCTACCGTACAATGCCATCCTTGGGTATCCAGTCCTGGCCAAGTTCATGGTAGTGACCCACCACGGCTACAATGTCCTCAAGATGCCAGGAAGGGGCGGAATCATCACGGTCCCTTGTGAAGAGAGAGATGCGGTGTGCTCCCTCGAGCGTGCCTTCCAAGCCACACCAATCAAGGACCCGGACAGTAAGGGCGAGAACCCTCCTGAGGCCTTCCCCAAGAAGAAGAAGCAACCACTCTGCATAGGGCCTCAGGAGGTCAGCTGTTGGAAATATGCCCTAGAGGCAATAATAAATTAGTTATTATTATTATATTTCCTTGTTCATGATAATCGTATATTATCCATGCTATAATTGTATTGATAGGAAACTCAGATACATGTGTGGGTACATAGACAACACCATGTCCCTAGTAAGCCTCTAGTGGACTAGCTCGTTGATCAATAGATGGTTATGCTTTCCTGACCATGGACATTGGATGTCGTTGATAACGGGATCACATCATTAGGAGAATGATGTGATGGACAAGACCCAATCCTAAGCCTAGCACAAAGATCGTGTAGTTCGTATGCTAAAGCTTTTCTAATGTCAAGTATCATTTCCTTAGACCATGAGATTGTGCAACTCCCGGATGCCGTAAGAATGCTTTGGGTGTACCAAACGTCACAACGTAACTGGGTGGCTATAAAGGTACACTGCGGGTATCTCCGAAAGTGTCTATTGGGTTGGCACAAATCGAGATTGGGATTTTTCACTCCGTGTGACGAAGAGGTATCTTTGGGCCCACTCGGTAGGACATCATCATAATGTGCACAATGTGACCAAGGGGTTGATCACGGGATGATGTGTTACGGAACGAGTAAAGAGACTTGCCGGTAACGAGATTGAACAAGGTATCGGGATACCGACGATCGAATCTCGGGCAAGTACAATACCGCTAGACAAAGGGAATTGTATACGGGATTGATTGAGTCCTTGACATCGTGGTTCATCCGATGAGATCATCCTGGAACATGTGGGAGCCAACATGGGTATCCAGATCCCGCTGTTGGTTATTGACCGGAGAACGTCTCGGTCATGTCTGCATGGTTCCCGAACCCGTAGGGTCTACACACTTAAGGTTCAATGACGCTAGGGTTATAAAGGAAGTTTGTATGTGGTTACCGAATGTTGTTCAGAGTCCCAGATGAGATCCCAGACGTCATGATGAGTTCCGGAATGGTCCGGAGGTAAAGATTTATATATGGGAAGTCCTGTTTTGGTCACCGGAAAAGTTTCAGGTTTTATCGGTAACGTACCGGGACCACCGGGAGGGTCCCGGGGGTCCACCAAGTGGGGACACCATCCCCGGAGGGCAGCATGGGCCAAGTGTGGGAGGGGACAAGCCCCAGGTGGGCTGGTGCGCCCCCCCCCCCCACAAGGGCCCAAGGCGCCTAGGGTTTGGGGAGGGGGCGCCCCACCTAGCTTAGGGAGCAAGTTTCCCCCTCTCCCCCCCTTGGCCGCCCCCCTAGATGGGATCTAGGGCTGGCCGCCGCCCCTAGGGGTGGAAACCTAGGTGGGGGCGCAGCCCCCTCTCCCCCGATATATAGTGGAGGCAAAGGAGCAGCCCAACACACGAAGTTCTTCTCCTGTTGGCGCAGCCCTACATCTCTTTCTCCTCATATCTCGCGGTGCTTGGCGAAGCCTTGCAGGATTGCCACGCTCCTCCACCACCACCACGCCGTCGTGCTGCTGCTGGACGGAGTCTTCCTCAACATGTCCCTCTCTCCTTTCTGGATCAAGGCGTGGGAGACGTCACCGGGCTGCACGTGTGTTGAACGCGGAGGTGCCGTCCGTTCGGCACTAGGATCATCGGTGATTTGGATCACGACTAGTACGACTCCATCAACCCCGTTCACTTGAACGCTTCCGCTTAGCGATCTAAAAGGGTATGTAGATGCACTCTCCTTCCTCTCTTGTTGCTAGAATCTCCATAGATTGATCTTGGTGTTGCGTAGAAAATTTTGAATTTCTGCTACGTTCCCCAACAGTGGCATAATGAGCTAGGTCTATTGCGTAGATTCTATGCACGAGTAGAACACAAAGAAGTTATGGGTGTCGATATTGTCAATTTACTTGCCATTACTAGTCTTATCTTGATTCGGCGACATCGTGGGATGAAGCGGCCCGGACTGACCTTACACGTACGCTTACGTGAGACAGGTTCCACCGACTGACATGCACTTGTTGCATAAGGTGGCTAGCGGGTGCCAGTCTCTCCCACTTTAGTCGGATCGGATTCGATGAAAGGGTCCTTATGAAGGGTAAATAGCAATTGACATATCACGTTGTGGTTTTGCGTAGGTACGAAACGTTCTTGCTAGAAACCCATAGCAGTCACGTAAAACATGCAAACAACAATTAGAGGACGTCTAACTTGTTTTTGCAGGGTATGCTATGTGATGTGATATGGCCAAAAAGAATGTGATGAATGATATGTGATGTATGAGATTGATCATGTTCTTGTAATAGGAATCACGACTTGCATGTCGATGAGTATGACAACCGGCAGGAGCCATAGGAGTTGTCTTAATTTATTGTATGACCTGCGTGTCAATGAACAACGCCATGTAATTACTTTACTTTATTGCTAAACCATTAGCCATAGTAGTAGAAGTAATAGTTGGCGAGACAACTTCATGGAGACACGATGATGGAGATCATGATGATGGGGATCATGGTGTCATGCCGGTGATGATGATGATCATGGAGCCCCGAAGATGGAGATCAAAAGGAGCAAAATGATATTGGCCATATCATGTCACTTTTGATTGCATGTGATGTTTATCATGTTTATGCATCTTATTTGCTTAGAACGATGGTAGCATAAATAAGATGATCCCTCGCAATAATGTCAAGAAAAGTGTTCCCCCTAACTGTGCACCGTTGCGAAAGTTCATTGTTTCGAAGCACCACGTGATGATCGGGTGTGATAGATTCTAACGTTCACATACAACGGGTGTAAGCCAGATTTACACACGCGAAACACTTAGGTTAACTTGATGAGCCTAGCATGTATAGACATGGCCTCAGAACACAAGAGATTGAAAGGTCGAGCATGAGTCGTATGGTAGATACGATCAACATGAAGATGTTCACCGATGATGACTAGTCCGTCTCACGTGATGATCGGACACGGCCTAGTTGACTCGGATCATGTAATCACTTAGATAACTAGAGGGATGTCTATCTGAGTGGGAGTTCATAAGATGAACTTAATTATCCTAAACATAGTGAAAAGATCTTTGCAAATTATGTCGTAAGCTCGCGCTTTAAGTTCTACTGTTTAGATATGTTCCTAGAGAAAATTTAGTTGAAAGTTGATAGTAGCGATTATGCGGACTAGATCCATAAACTGAGGATTGTCCTCGTTGCTTCAGAGAAGGCTTATGTCCTTAATGCACCGCTCAGTGTGCTGAACCTCGAACGTCGTCTGTGGATGTTGCAAACATCTGACATACACGTTTTGATAACTACATGATAGCTCAGTTAAACGGTTTAGAGTTGAGGCACCAAAGACGATTTCCAATCGTCGCGGAACATATGAGATGTTTCGAGGGCTGAAATTGGGATTTCAGGCTCATGCCCACGTCAAGAGGTATAAGACCTCCGACGATTTTCTTAGCCTACAAACTAAGGGAGAAAAGCTCAATCGTTGAGCTTGTGCTCAGATTGTCTGAGTACAACAATCACTTTAATCGAGTGGGAGTTGATCTTCTAGATGAGATAGTGATGTTTCTCCAAAGTCATTGCCACCAAGCTGCTAGAGCTTCGTGATGAACTATAACATATCAGGGATAGATATGATGATCCTTGAAGTACTCGCGATGTTTGACACCGCGAAAGTAGAAGTCAAGTAGGAGTATCAATTGTTGATGGTTAGTAAAACCACTAGTTTCAAAAAGGGCAAGGGCAAGAAGGGATACTTCATGAAACAGCGCATCAGCTGCTGCTCTAGTGAAGAAACCCAAGGTTGAACCCAAACTCGAGACTAAGTGCTTCTGTAATAAGGGGAACAGTCACTGGAGCAGAATTACCCTAGATACTTGGTAGATGAGAAGGCTGACAAGGTTAGTAGAAGTATATTGGATATACATTATGTTAATGTGTACTTTACTAGTACTCCTAGTAGCACCAGGGTATTAGATACCGGTTCGGTTGCTAAGTGTTAGTAACTCAAAATAAAAGGCTACGGAATAAACGGAGACTAGCTAAAGGTGAGCTGACGATATGTGTTGAAAGTGTTTTCCAATCTTGATGTGATCAAGCATCGCACGCTCCCTCTACCATCGAGTTTGTTTGCATTGAGCATAGACATGATTGTATTATGTCTATCGCAATACGGTTATTCATTTAAGGAGAATAATGGTTACTCTGTTTATTCGAATAATACCTTCAATGGTCTTGCACCCAAAATGAATGGTTTATTGAATCTCGATCGTAGTGATACACATGTTCATGCCAAAAGATATAAGATAGTAATGATAGTACCACCTACTTCTGGCACTGCCATGTAAGTCATATTGGTATAGAACGCATGAAGAAGCTCCATGTTGATGGATCTTTGGACTCACTCATTTTTGAAAGGTTTGAGACATGCGAACCATGTCTATTGGTGTATATGCATGAAGAAACTCCATGCAAATGGACCGTTTGGACTCACTTGATTTTGAATCACTTGATACATGCAAATCATACCACATGGGCAAGATGACTGAAAGCCTTGTTTCAGTAAAATGGAACAAGAAAGCAACTTGTTGGAAGTAATAAATTTTGATGTGTGCAGTCCAATGAGTGCTGAGGCATGCAGTGGATATCGTTATGTTCTTACTTCACGGATGATTTGAGTAGATACTGAGTATATTTACTTGATGAAACACAAGTCTGAATTATTGAATGGTTCAAGTGATTTCAGAGTGAAGTTGAAGATCATCGTGACAAGAGGATAAAATGTCTATGATATGATCATAGAGATGAGTATCTGAGTTACGAACTTTGGCACGCAATTAAGACATTGTGGAAATTGTTTCACAATTAATACCGCCTGGAACACCATGGTGTGATGGTGTGTCCGAACATTATAAATGCACCCTATTGGATATGGTGCATACCATGATGTCTCCTATCGAATTACCACTATCATTTATGGGTTAGGCATTAGAGACAACCGCACTCACTTTAAATAGGGCACCACGTAACTCCGTTGAGACGACACCGAATGAACTATGGTTTGGAGAAACCTAAGTTGTCGTTTCTTAAAAGTTTGGGGCTGCGACACTTATGTGAAAAAGTTTCAGGTTGATAAGCTCGAACCCAAAGCGGATAAAGTGCATCTTCATAGGAAACCCAAAATAGTTGGGTATACCTCTAATTCAGATCCGAAAGCAATAGGGATTGTTTCTTGAATCGGGTCCTTTCTTGAGGAAAAGTTTGTCTCGGAAAGATGAGTGGGAGGATGGTGGAGACTTGATGAGGTTATTGAACCGTCACTTCAACTAGTGTGTAGCAAGGCACAGGAAGTTGTTCCTGTGGCGCCCACACCAATTGAAGTAGAAGCTTATGATAGTGATCATGAAGTTTCGGATCAAGTCACTACCATACCTCGTAGGGTGACAAGGATGCGTACTACTTCAGAGTGGTACAGTAATCCTGTCTTGAAGGCCATGTTGCTACACAACAATAAACCTACGAGCTATGGAGAAGCGATGGTGGGCCCATATTCCGACAAATGGTTAGAAGCCATGAAATCCGAGATAGGATCCATGTATCAGAACAAAGCATGGACTTTGGTGGACTTGCCCGATGATCGGCAAGCCATTGAGATAAATGGATCTTTAAGAAGAAGACGAACGTGGACGGTAATGTCACCGTCTATGAAGCTCGACTTGTGGCAAAGAGTTTTTCACAAGTTCAAGGAGTTGACTACGATGAGATTTTCTCATCCGTAGCGATGCTTAAAGTCCTTGACATCGTGGTTCATCCAATGAGATCATCATGGAACATGTGGGAGCCAACATGGGTATCCAGATCCCACTGTTGGTTATTGACTGGAGAACGTCTCGGTCATGTCTGCATGGTTCCCGAACCCGTAAGGTCTACACACTTAAGGTTCGATGATGCTAGGGTTATAAAGGAAGTTTGTATGTGGTTACCGAATGTTGTTCGGAGTCCCGGATGAGATCTCGGACGTCATGAGGAGTTCCAGAATGGTCCGGAGGTAAAGATTTATATATGGGAAGTCTTGTTTTGGTCACCGGAAAAGTTTCGGGTTTTATTGGTAACGTACCGAGACCACCGGGAGGGTCCCGAGGGTCCACCAAGTGGGGCCACCATCCCCGGAGGGAAGCATTGGCCAAGTGTGGGAGGGGACCAGCCCCAGGTGGGCTGGTGCGCCCCCCCCCCCCCCCACAAGGGCCCAAGGCGCCTAGGGTTTGGGGAGGGGGCGCCCCACCTTGCTTGGGGGGCAAGTTTCCCCCTCTCCCCCCTTGGCCGCCCCCCTAGATGGGATCTAGGGCTGGCCGCTGCCCCTAGGGGTGGAAACCTAGGTGGGGGCGCAGCCCCCTCTCCCCTTATATACAGTGGAGGCAAAGGAGCAGCCCAACACACGAAGTTCTTCTCCTGTTGGCGTAGCCCTACATCTCTTTCTCCTCATATCTCGCGGTGCTTGGCGAAGCCCTGCAGGATTGCCACGCTCCTCCACCACCACCACGCCGTCGTGCTGCTGCTGGACGGAGTCTTCCTCAACCTCTCCCTCTCTCCTTGCTGGATCAAGGCGTGGGAGACGTCACCGGGCTGCACGTGTGTTGAACGCGGAGGTGCCGTCCGTTCGGCACTAGGATCATCGGTGATTTGGATCACGACGAGTACGACTCCATCAACCCCGTTCACTTGAACGCTTCCACTTAGAGATCTACAAGGGTATGTAGATGCACTCTCCTTCCTCTCTTGTTGCTAGAATCTCCATAGATTGATCTTGGTGTTGCATAGAAAATTTTGAATTTTTGCTACGTTCCCCAATAGTGGCATCATGAGCTAGGTCTATTGCGTAGATTCTATGCACGAGTAGAACACAAAGAAGTTGTGGGCGTCGATATTGTCAATTTACTTGCCATTACTAGTCTTATCTTGATTCGGCGACATCGTGGGATGAAGCGGCCCGGACCTACCTTACACGTATGCTTACGTGAGACAGGTTCCACCGACTGACATGCACTTGTTGCATAAGGTGGCTAGCGGGTGCCAGTATCTCCCACTTTAGTTGGATCAGATTCGATGAAAAGGGTCCTTATGAAGGGTAAATAGCAATTGACATATCACGTTGTGGTTTTGCGTAGGTAAGAAACGTTCTTGCTAGAAACCCATAGCAGCCACGTAAAACATGCAAACAACAATTAGAGGATGTCTAACTTGTTTTTGCAGGGTATGCTATGTGATGTGATATGGCCAAAAAGAATGTGATGAATGATATGTGATGTATGAGATTGATCATGTTCTTGTAATAGGAATCACGACTTGCATGTCGATGAGTATGACAACCCCGTTCACTTGATCATTGGTGATTTGGATCACGATGAGTACGACTCCATCAACCCCGTTCACTTGAACGCTTCCGCTTAGCGATCTACAAGGGTATGTAGATGCACTCTCCTTCCTCTCTTGTTGCTAGAATCTCCATAGATTGATCTTGGTGTTGCGTAGAAAATTTTGAATTTCTGCTACGTTCCCCAACATCAGCATCTCGGGTGGTGCCGCGTCGGGATCAGCGCCCGTGCCTGGGGCGCCTCCTTCCATCGCATAGGAAGGCGCGCTTGGCACCCTCCTCAGGCAGGGCTCGGGGGCTCTCTTCTGGAGGGCCTCAGACCTCGCCAACATCACGAGGGAGGCACTCGGGCACCACTTGGAGGCGTGCTTCGCGACACGTTTCCCTCAGGAAGGCACAGGGCGTGGAAAGCCCAACGTTCAGGAGTTCATTGCCAAGACCACTCAGGAGCTTCAGGAAGTGAGGGCCGTGCGCGGCGACCACCGCTCGCCTGGCATGGCTCCCCATCCAGGCAAGGATGGTGGGATGTGCGTCTGCATCGACGTCCCAGGGCTCAACCGAGCCGCATCTCAGGAGCGCTTCTGGCCTTCGCGCGTGGGATGTTGCGAGTGTCCGCTGCACAGCTATGTTTGCATGCCTTTCGGCCTGCCGAACGCGGCTGCCACCTACCAGCGTCACCTGCGGAGCATCCTGGCGACTCAGGAGGGCAGGCACCACATGATCCTAGCAGATATGGAGACGACCCTCAAGGAACCACCTGGACCCCCAGAGCCTCCTGAGGCTCAGGGCCCCGGTGGCTCGTGAAGGTCGGCCTCATCATCATGCATCTTCAGCTGCCCCAACACCCTCTACAACGGAACCAGGTGACATCTCCCAAGTTCATTTTAGCTGGGAGCACCCTCGGGGCTGCATCATTCCCAGGCCGCATGGGTCCGTCCCTGCGGCATGCATCTCTTTTTACGTCTTTAGCTTACCTTGGTGGGGGCGCTCCTCGAGCTGCATCATCCCCAAGCCGTTTGGGTCTAACCCAGTGGCATGTATCCACTTTGCATTTACCTAAGCTGATTGCCTTTCATGCCTAATCTACCTTTGATTATCCCTGCTCGATTGCCACCTACCACCGGAGCCGCTCGCACTAGCATGACGCTTGCGCATGGGTCCGTCCCTGCAACATCGACAAATCTGAGCGGTCGAGCTCTGGCCCGCGGCATGCCCCGTGCACGTCACCTCACTAGGCCCTCAGTGCCCTCACCCTTCTCTCGGAGCAACCAATGGCCGGTCGGCAATCATAATGGCAGCCCGTGCCTTTCTCGTGTTGATTTGCAGGAACCTCCTGAGGACTACAACGGGTGGCACCATGAGCTCCCTCTCTTCCACATACGATCCGCTTGTGCATTAAAAGGGGGGCTCCTGAGCATCACGACTCAGCAGCTCTTACTGGCTCTCCAGCTCTCACCCCCTGGCCTTGACCTTGGCATTGCGACCTGGCATACCAGTGGCGGCTGAGCTCGCTCGAGGGCCGGGAGCTGAGGACGTAGAGCACAAAGGAGAGTGCGGGGAAGAAGGGGGAGGCTCACACGGGCCTAACCTACCTGCGCCACGGCTGCCGACGCACAGGTCTGGCGCAACACAAGGGAACGACTCCAGATTACTGAGATAAGTCTCATGCTTGGAACAACTAATCGTTACAACGCGAAATTCTCACTTGATGCGGCCCTGTGGCGGCAACGTTGCCTTCCTTTCTCACCTCTCGGCGGCTACTTGCATGCTAAAGGGGACCTCCTGAGCATCGCGCCTTAGGGGCTCTTACTGGACCTCGGGCTGCTCACCTCCCGGCCTTGACCACGGCATCGCGACCTGGCATACTGGCAACGGCTGCAGCCTGCTTGGGGACCAGGACCTGTCAGCGTAGAGCACGAAGTCATCGTGAGGTTAGAACGGGGGAACCTAGCCGGGACAGGACAAGCACTCGCACGGTTTCATAATAAGGATAACATCAACAAAAGACATCGCAGACCCTTTACACGCCCCCGCGGGGTGTTTCTCGATTCCTCGCAGGGACTCGTCAAGTCGGGCAGTTGCCGAGGCAGCATGGGGAAGCGGAGACGCCCATGTCCAATCAGTCACCACGCGTCGACCAAGGCCGCAGGCTGTTGGGGCCCACGGCGCTCCGCACTTGCCCTTTGGCTTCGCCGCTAAGCCGAGTCCGAGCGCGCCTTGGTCCCGGGGGCTACTGTCGGCGTTCTGGGAATGGGGGTCCCCAGACTTGCCTGCCCGCGGCCCGTGGCGTGGCTCCACCAGTGGCCCAGTACGGCCCGTCTTCGTCAGCCAAACACTCAAGACCCTCACGAGGGGCAAAGCCTCGCGAGGCAGACGACACAAGGCCTCCTCAGGAGCGGCCTTACCAGGCAGGCTCGCGAGGGGGCGGAGAGATCAAGGCAAGGGGTACCTTGTGAGGTTCCCGTGACGCAAGCCATGACGACCAAGGCCAGGCGGGCGCCAGCGTGCGCAGTGTCCTCATTTCCCCTTTGGTGCTAAGGGGGCAAGCGCAGGCACGGAGTACCGAGGCATCAGGCAAAGGTTTCCATATCGGTGCAACAAGACCAAGAATACCAGCAGGACGACAGGACGGAGGTCATCGTGGAGCCCAAGAGGGTGTCACCACCAGCGCCTTTGACAGGCGAAGACCACCTTTAGTCTGGATAGCTTGTACTAGCTGTCCCCTTTCAAATTGGCCTTTGTTGGATCCCTTCCCGCTCAATATTTTGGGAGAGGACCAGGGCCTCTATAAATAGGACTAGCCACCACAGTAGAGGGACAGATCGAGAGAGGGACCAAAACCAGAACAAGTAGAACACCACCCAAGCACAAGAACACCTCTCCTCAGGAGGCTGTTCTTCCCTTGTACTGTTCATCATCAGCCCAAGAGGCAATCCACCACCACCACACTGGAGTAGGGTATTACACCACAACGGTGGGCCGAACCAGTATAAATCTTGTGTCTCTTGTGTTGTGAGTTCATCGAGCTAAGCTTAGAGATCGCGGTGAGGCGGAGGGCGAGATTCGGTAGGGGGAAATCTTTGTGCGCACCCCGGTGTTCGAACCTCAAGGGTTTTGTCGGAACCCTAAATCCGACAACCACCATGTAACTAGTAGTATTCCTCCAAGTAGTTAGCAACGATTGAGTTTGTAATCATAGGTTAAATCGTTTGTGTGAATCTTGTGTGCTATTAAATGAAGTGAATTGATTGTGTTTGTCTCATGGGCATATGGGTAGTGAAACTCTCTTAGACCTCAATTCTATTTTGTTTTCTCACCCCTTCTAACCCATCAGATGCCTCCGAGACGTGACAATGGATTTGCATTCCCACCGGAGCTCACTCAGCTAATCTAGCAGCAAAATGCCTTAATGCAGATACTAGTTCAGAACCAGAACCAAAGCAACAACAACAACAACAACCCACCGCCACCACCCCCTGTTGACCACCTAGCCCGATTTCTAAGGTTGAATCCGCCGGTGTTCTCTAGTAGCATCGAGCCGATTGTTGCAGATGATTGGCTTCGCAAGATTGGAAGAGAGCTGACTGATACGTCTCCAACGTATCTATAATTTTTGATTGTTCCATGCTATTATATTACCCATTTTGGACGTTTATGGGCTTTACTTTACACTTTTATATCATTTTTTGGACTAACCTACTAACAGGAGGCCCAGCCCGAATTGCTGTTTTTTTTGCCTATTTCAGTGTTTCGAAGAAAAGGAATATCAAACGGAGTCCAAACAGAATGAAACCTTCGGGAGCAATTTTTTTGGAACAAACACAATCCATGAGACTTGGAGTGGACGTCAAGAAGCAGCCGAGGTGGCCACGAGGCAGGAGGGCGTGCCCTAGGGGGGTTGGCACGCCCCCCACCCTCATGGGCCCCTTGTGGCTCCCCTGACCTGCCTCCTTCGCCTATATATATCCACCTACCCTGAAAACATCCAAGAGCACCACGAAAAACTATTTCCACCGCCGCAACCTTCTGTATCCGCAAGATCCCAAGCCTTCGCTGGCGCTCTGCCGGAGGGGGAATCGACCATGGAGGGCCTCTACATCATCTCCAAGGCCTCTCCAATGGGTTGTGAGTAGTTTACCACAAACCTTTGGGTCCATAGTTTTTAGCTAGATGGCTTCTTCTCTCTCTTTGAATCTCAATACAAAGTTCTCCTCGATCTTCTTGGAGATCTATTCGATGTAACTCTTTTTGCGGTGTGTTTGTCGAGATCCGATGAATTGTGGGTTTATGATCAAGTTTATCTATGAGAAATATTTGAATCTCCTCTGAATTCTTTTATGTGTGATTAGTTATCTTTGCAAGTCTCTTCAAATTATCAGTTTGGTTTGGCCTACTAAATTGATCTTTCTTGCAATGGGAGATGTGCTTAGCTTTGGGTTCAATCTTGCGTGTCCTTTCCCAGTGAGAGCAGGGGCAACAAGGCACATATTGTATTGTTGCCATCGAGGATAAAAAGATGGGGTTTATATCATATTGCTTGAGTTTATCCCTCTACATCATGTCATCTTTCTTAATGCGTTACTTTGTTCCTATGAACTTAATACTCTAGATGCAGGCAGGAGTCGATCGATGTGTGGAGTAATAGTAGTAGATGCAGAATTGTTTCGGTCTACTTGTTGCGGACGTGATGCCTATATACATAATCATGCCTAGATATTCTCATAACTATGCACTTTTCTATCAATTGCTCGACAGTAATTTGTTCACCCACCGTAACACTTATGCTATCTTGAGAGAAGCCACTAGTGAAACCTATGGTCCCCGGGTCTATCTTTTATCATATAAGTTTCCGATCTATCTTTATTTGCAATCTTTACTTTTCAAACTATATCATAAAAATACCTAAAATATTTATCTTATCTTTTTATCTCTATTAGATCTCAATTCGCAAGTTACCGTGAAGGGATTGACAACCCCTTTATCGCGTTGGTTGCGAGGTTCTTGTTTGTTTGTGTAGGTACGAGGGACTTTTGAGGAGCCTCCTACTGGATACCTTGGTTCTCAAAAACTGAGGGAAATACTCACGCTACTTTGCTGCATGCATCACCCTTTCCTCTTCAAGGAAAAACCAACGCAGTGCTCAAGAGGTAGCACTGACCACTGCAGGATGGACAGATGTAGAGAGAGTGCGCTTTGCCGCACACCAGCTTGATGGACCTGCAACATCTTGGTGGGAGAATTTCACCGCCACTTACCCCATTGATATGGTTACATGGGATCAGTTTCAGCAGGCTTTCCGCACTGCCCATGTTTCAGCAGGAGCTATGAGCATGAAGAAGCGCGAGTTTCGCAACTTGCGCCAAGGAGGGCGTACCGTGGGCCAATACATGGATGAGTTTAGCAAGTTAGCACGCTATGCCCTAGATGATGTAGCCATGGATGCCGCTAAGTAGGAGAAGTTTCTTGAGGGACTCAATGATGATCTGAGCATGCTGTTGATGGTGGCAACTTTCAACAACTACCAGGAGTTGGTAGACAGGGCCCTCATGATTGAAGGTAAACAACAACATATTGATATTCCTGAGAGGTAGTATGGACAGGGAAGGTACACTTCTGGAGCTCAGCAGAAGCCCCACTATTCTCCGTACTCAAGAGGACATACCCACAACCATGGAGGCTACAACCATGGAGGACATACGCACAATGGAGCAAATTTTCACAACCATAGTGGCCCCAAGAATGGCAATGGGAATGGAGGAAGAAGCAGCCAGAACAGTTCCAACCCCGCAACACTAGCCAAGAGGGATCTGATCCACATTACTTGTTTCAAGTGCCAAAAGACCGCACATTATGCCACTGAATGTCATGAAGCAAAGAATGGAAATGGCAATGGAGGTTTTGCCAAGAAGCCCAACCCCTTCACCAAAGGTCAGGTGAACCACGTCAGTGTGGAGGAGATTGAGGATCAACCCGATGCAATTATTAGTAAGTTTTTGATTAATGCATTTACCGCACTTTTTCTTTTCGACACTGGTGCATCACATTCTTTCATATCAAGGGGATTTGTGGATAAGTATAAATTGCCAACCGTATCCCTTAAGTCACCTATGTTAGTAAGTTCCCCAGGAGCGGAGTATATGGCTAGTAGGGGATGCTATCAGTTGCCAGTAAGCATAGGTAGACATGTTTTCCCCACCGACCCGATTGTTCTGGAGTCACAAGGATTGGATGTGATACTAGACATGGACTGGCTATCCAAGTTTGAGGGAAACATCGATTGCGCTAGTAAATCAATTCTTCTCACCACCCCAGAAGGAAAGAGGATCAAGTATGTATCCCGGCATGCGCCGAGGAGAACTCAGGTAATTCCTTATCAGGAGTTGTTTAGGAGGAAGTACCAGTGGTGAAGGATTATCCCGACGTATTTCCAGAAGAGTTACCAGGCATGCCACCAGATCGAGGCATTGAACTTTTGATTGAGTTATTGCCAGGCACCGGACCAATATCCAAGAGACCGTATCGGATGCCAGCAAAAGATCTAGAGGAAATTAAGAAGCAGATTAAGGAGTTACTGGAGAAAGGTTACATTCGACCAAGTTCATCACCTTGGGGAGCCCTAGTGCTTCTAGTGGAGAAGAAGGGTGGATCTTTGAGGAAGGTTGTTGATTATCGTGCACTGAATGAGGTGACGATCAAGAACAAATACCCTCTGCCGATGATCAATGATTTGTTTGACCAGTTGCAAGGAGCTAACGTTTCTCCAAGATCGATCTTCGATCAGGTTATCACCAGTTGAAGATCCGAGGGCAAGATATACCTAAGACAACCTTTACCACAAGGTATGGGCTATATGAGTATACCGTTATTTGGTTTGACTAACGCACCTGCCTATTTCATGAGCATGATGAACAAAGTGTTTATGGAGTTTTTGGATAAGTTCGTCGTGGTGTTCATTGCTGATATATTGGTCTACTCGAAGAATGAAGAAGAGCATAAGGAGCATTTGCGTTTGGTTCTTGAGAAGCTCAGAGAACATCAGTTGTATGCTAAGTTCAGCAAATGTGAGTTTCGGTTAAAGGAAGTTGGATTTCTCAGACATGTTACATCCGGAGAAGGAATAGCAGTAGACCCTACCAAGGTTGCTTCTGTCACTAAATGGTTGGCACCCACCTCAGTTGAGGAGATCAGAAGTTTTCTTAGACTCGCAGGTTATTATCGGAGGTTTATTGAGAATTTCTCCAAGATTGCAAATCCTATGATGGAGTTATTGAAGGACACCAAGTTTAAATGGACCGAGGATTGTGAGGCCAGTTTTCAAGAGTTGAAGAAACGGTTGGTTACAGCCCCAGTGTTGATTCTCCCAGACCAACGTAAGGATTTCCAAGTATATTGCAACGCGTCGTGTCGAGGACTTGGAGGTGTGCTTATGCAGGAAGGAAGAGTTGTTTCATATGCCTCACGACAGCTTCTACCTCATGGGTTGAATTATGCTACGCATGATTTGGAGTTAGCAGCCGTAGTGCATGCGTTGAAGACATGGAGACACTTTCTCATCGGAAACCATTGTGATGTATACACAGATCATAAGAGTTTGAAATACATCTTCACGCAGAAGGAATTGAACCTCAGGCAAAGGATATGGTTGGAGCTCATAAAGCATTATGATATGAGATTGCACTATCATCCCGGAAAGGCCAATGTCGTAGCAGATGCGTTGAGCCGCGAGAGTTATGTTAACACGCTAATAACCGGAGGATTACGAAAGGAGTTAGCTGATGACCTTCGAGCTATGCTTGGAGATAGTCCCGAGAGGTTATGTTGCAGCATTGGAAATTCAATCCACTTTGTTGGGTAAGATCAGAGAAGCCCAGAAGACTGATAAGGAGATTGCCGAGATAAAGGAAAGGATGAGTAAAGGAAAGGCTAAAGGATTTCTTGAGGATGAGCACGACACCTTATGGTTTGAAGATCGTATTTATGTGCCTAATGACCCTGAAATCAGGAAGTTGATTCCGAAGGAGGCCCATGATTCACCTTACTCGATTCACCCAGGCAACACTAAGATGTATCTGGATTTGAAAGAAAGTTTCTGGTGGACAAGAATGAAGAAGGATATTGCCGAGTATGTAGCAGTATGTGATGTATGTCAGAGAGTCAAGGCAGAGCATCAGAAGCCAGCTGAATTGCTACAACCATTGCTAATACCCGAATGGAAGTGGGATAAACTTGGCATGGATTTTATCACTGGATTACCCAGGACTCGTTCAGGCTATGACTCTATCTGGGTTGTAGTCGATCGCTTGACGAAAGTAGCCCATTTCATCCCGGTGAAGACAACTTATACGGGTGCTAAGTTGGCAAAGATATACATGACCAAGATCGTATGTCTGCATGGAGATTCGAGGACCATTGTATCAAATAGAGGAACCCAGTTTACTTCAAAGTTTTGGAATCAGTTGCATGAAACTTTGGGTACCAGGCTAGAGTTTAGTACAGCCTTTCATCCACAGACAGATGGATAGACCGAGAGAGTCAATCAGATTCTTGAAGACATGTTGAGGGCTTGTGCGCTAGATTATGGATCTAGTTGGGATGACAATTTGCCCTATGCAGAGTTCTCTTATAACAACAGTTATCAAGCATGTTTGAAGATGGCCCCTTTCGAAGCTTTGTACGGAAGGAGGTGCAGGACACCGTTATCATGGGATGAAGTTGGAGATCGATAGTTGTGCGGACTAGACTTAACCAAAGAATCTGAAGAGAAGGTTAAGTTGATTCGCGAGAGACTCAAGGTAGCCCAGTCCAGGCGGAAGAGTATGCGGATACTAAATGCAAGGAGATAGTTTACAAAGTTGGAGACATAGCATATCTTCGTGTGTCCTCACTTCGAGGAGTTAAACGATTTGGAATCAAGGGAAAGCTAGCACCACGTTTTGTGGGACCATTTAGAGTTTCGGAACACATGGGAGAAGTTGCATACAAGTTGGAATTGCCAGAAGGATTGTTAGGAGTTCATCATGTGTTTCACGTTTCACAGTTGAAGAAGTACCACGCATAGATGGCCGATATTCCTTTGAGAGATACAGTGCCACAGGAAGCAATTCAGTTAGATAGTGATCTGACCTATGAAGAGAAGCCAGTCAAGATTCTCGAGTTTTCCAGTCGAGTTAATCGCAGCAAGGTTATCAAGTTTTGCAAAGTTCGGTGGAGCCACCATACCGAGGAGCAAGCCACTTGGGAGCGAGAAGAAGTTCTCTGCAAGGACCACCCAAACCTTTTTGCTAACTAACCCGAATCTCGAGTGCGAGATTCTCCTTAAGGGGGGTAGGTTTGTAACATCCAATTTTCAATTTGGATGTTATACATAGATCATCATATGCATATCATGTTTATTCTTGCATTTTGTTGTGATCCTAAAAATCATAAGCAACTCAAGGACCCAAGGAGAGAGTTGGAGGTTTCACAAAATTCATGCTTGAATTTTTTTCAAATTTGAAAAGAGGATCAATTTGATTTTATTATTTTCTCTCCAATTATTTCCAATAATACAAATAAATGAGAGAAGATAATATGACTTCTTCAACCTAAGAGAAATATTGGAGAAAGAATTTTAAAATCAAATTATTATTTATTGATATTTTATTTGCTATTTTATTTGAATTATAAAAAATGTATTTTTGAAAGCTGCATTTTAGTCCAAAAAAATGTTCATCTTGTCCTAAATATTAGGTTTGGATGGTGAAAATTGTTTCTGGAATTTTTAGAATTATTTTATATTTATTTAGGATTTTCCCTTCGCGGCAAAATTATTTAAAAAAAAAACTTTCCGGGCGCACTGGGCCGAGGCCCAGCAGTCCGCGACATCGCCATAGCCGTGCCGGACTCCTCGGAGTCTATGTCGTCGCTCCTGCCGCATCTCGCCTCCGCCGCCGCCCACCTCCGCCCCGCGCTGCTAGTGTTGCCGCTGCTCCACTGCCGCCGCTCGCCGTCGCCGATGCAGCCCTCGCCGACACCCGCGCCGCCGCACGCCACAGTCGACGCCGCCGCCGATCCCGCCGCCGCCGCCGGTCTCCTGCTGGTCAAACGGTAAAAACCGTTCGGTTTCAATTTGGTTTTTTTGGTTTAGTCAGTTTAGTAGATTATATCGGGTTTTTAGGTTTACCTAATTACGAACATTCGTACATTCATTCATTTTAATGGACGGTTTTCGTTAGATTAGTTATGTTAACGAACGTTCGCGCCATAGTTTTTTTTTCTTTTTAGTTTATATTCGGCTAGGGACCTATCCGCGAATAGTTTTCTCGCGATTTAGCCCCTGATCTTAAAACTAGCGTAACTTTTTACTCGCTTCTCCAAATTAGATGAAACCAACGCCTAAATATTTGTACCGTTCTGTTGTTTCCAGTTAATCAACTTGAACATGATTTTTCTACTGTAAAATTTCAGTTTAGTTCAGATTAGTAAACGATCTTGTTTCGTTCATATTTTGAGTTTCGTTTCTCCGTTTGAGTTGTTTCTTTTTGCAAATCATAGATAATCACATGTACCAAATGTTAAGATCTAATTCACATGATAATAATGTTGTTAGGTTTTACTTTCTGTTAGTCTAAGCCATATGCTTGTTTTGTGTTTGATTTGGATATTTTCTCTGTTTTCTCGTTGTTTCATTTGAGTGATTGCTTATGTATGCTACTGTTTGTCTATGCTAGATTACCCGGAGTGCGAAGCTTGTTACTACGAATCCCTATCGTCAGCAAGGCAAGTTACACTTTGATCATACTCTTCCATACCCAGTTTTTACTATACGTTAGTATTGCCCCTCAAACAATTGCGTGAGTAGGATTGGGAACACATGGTTTGGTTGTAGTACTTGAGGTAGGAACCTAATACCTTTTGATCACCCCAGGAATATACATTATGCTTATTTATTGCTTAGCCATGCTCATAGACGGGGATTGGATCGAGATTTTCACATGGAAGTTTTGAGAGTTATTAATCTTGGATAACATTAAGGTGGCAACTTTAATATACATCTGGGTGGATTGGTTGAGGCACCTGGGGAACCCAGTGTTGCCTATTTAAGGAACTCCCGGAGTACCTGTGTGATTTTTCCTTCGGGATGCCACCCAGGTTCAAAGGGATCATATGATATTTCATGCCTAAAAACATTCATGTGCAGCCACAAGCCATTATGGGCTCTGGCATAGTTGAGTAAGTTGCGTGATCTCTCGAAGAGGTGGACTAGCAGATGTAGGGGAAAGTAGGTGTACCGGTCCGCCCAGAGTAGAGAGTAAGTGCTTCAGAAAGACTATGTCTCGATCATCCGATCATGGATGCGGTCGAGTCTTATGGGGAAAAGTGCGCAAACCTCTGCAGAGTGTATAAACTAATCATGGTTTGTCCCTGGTTATGGACATCTTGAGTATTTGGTACTTGAATTATTGATTTGATCTCATCACTCTTTAATTAATTGAATTGGGTTTAATGATGATACTTTAATTTGGGATTTGAGTTGGGGTTACCTTCTCAAATATTGGGTAACTTGGGAGTCGTTAAATAAATTTATTCCTTTATTGTAGGGAAAAACTAGCTTTATGCAAAATCATATACTTAGAGCCTCCACCAGCCAAATATTGCATGTGGATATAGTTCTTGCATTTCATTGCTTTATAGTGTAACTCTGCGAGCATATTCAATGTGCTTACCTACACGGCTGCAACGTCTCATGTTGTAGACTACTCAGACGATGAATAAGGTGTGATAGGTCGTTGTCTTGCACTCAGCTATGTCGTTGGAGTTGATGGACTCATTTACCTTCAAAGCTTCCGCGGTTATTTAGTTTAGATGGGCTTCAGCCATGATATTTCGGTGTAATCATACTCTTTATGAGGACTCGATGTAATAAGTGTGTGATTGAACTCTATTAAAAATCCTCAAGTACTGTGCGTGTCAACATTACCGATCCAGGGATGACACTGATGCACAGAGACTTCGGTCCATTCGGATTGCGGTCGCTACAAGTATAAACTTTACCATTCTGTTTGGGAATTGCCTATAATGTACGTAGCATGGAAGATATCGAGATCTCTTGGTTGTTATGTTGACAATGAACGTATGCCACTCAAAATATTATTTATCTCTATTTCAAAACTCGAGCTCCGGCACCTCTACAAATCCCTACTTCCCTCTGCGAAGGGCCTAACTATTTACTTTTATGCTGAGTCATCATCCTCTTATAAAAAGCACCAGTTGGAGAGCACCACTATTATTTGTATGCATTGTTATTAATTGATATTGAGTATGATTGTGACTGGATCTCTTTCACCATGAATTATAATGTCTAGTCAGTCCTTGATCTTTAGGGGTGCTCTGCTTTTATGTTTTGCGATCTCAAAAAGGGCTAGTGAGATACCATCTTGTTATATCATATCATGATTGTTTTGAGAAAATGTTGTCATCCGAGATTTATTATTATTACTCGCTAGTTGATTATGCTGTTGGTATGAGTAAATGTGAGACCTAATTGTTATTGTGAATATGGTTAGTTCATGATCTTGGCTGAAAACTTTAATGCTGGCTTTACATATTTGCAACGACAAGATCAAACAGAGTTTGTAAATTTTTTCTTTATCACTTTCAGTTTGTCAACTGGACTGCTTGAGGACAAGCAAAAGTTTAAGCTTGGGGAAGTTGATACGTCTTCAACGTATCTACTTGTCCAAACCCTTTTTGCCCTTGTTTTGGACTCTAATTTGCATGATTTGAATGTAACTAATCCGGACTGGTGCTGTTTTCAGCAGAATTGTCATGGTGTTATTATTGTGCAGAAATGAAAGTTCTCAGAATGACCTAAAACTTCACGGAGTCACGTTTTGGAATTAATAAAAAATACTAGCGAAAGAATCAATAGAAGGGGGACCACACCCTGGTCACGAGGGTGGGTTGCACCCCCCTAGGGCGCGCCCCCTGCCTCGTGGGCCCCCTGGAGCTCCACCAACCTCAACTCCAACTCCCTATATTCATGTTCAGGGAGAAAAAAACAGAGAGAATGATTCATCGTGTTTTACGATATGGAGCCGCCGCCAAGCCCTGTTCTTCCTCGGGGGGGGGGGGCAGATCTGGAGTCCGTTCAGGGCTTCGGAAAGGCGAATCCGTCGGCATCGTCATCATCAACCATCCTCCATCACTAATTTCATGATGCTCACCGCCGTGCGTGAGTAATCCCATCATAGGCTTGCTGGACGGTGATGGGTTGGATGGGATTTACCATGTAACTGAGTTAGTTTTGTTAGGGTTTGATCCCTAGTATCCATTATGTTCTAAGATTGATATTGCTATGACTTTGCCATGCTTAAGGCTTGTCACTAGGGTCCGTGTGCCATGATTTTAGATTTGAACCTATTATGTTTTCATGAATATATGTGAGTTCTTGATTCTGTCTTGCAAGTTATAGTCACCTACTATGTGTTATGATCCAGCAAACCCCGGAGTGACAATAGACGGGACACTTCCCGGTGATGACCGTAGTTTGAGGAGTTCATGAATTCACTAAGTGCTAATGCTTTGGTCTGGTACTCTAATAAAAAGAGGCCTTAATATCCCTTAGTTTCCATTAGGACCCTGCTGCCACGAGAGGGTAGGACAAAAATTGTCATGCAAGTTCTTTTCCATAAGCACATTTGACTATATTCGGGATACATGCCTACATTATATTGCTGCACGTATGACTATACTCGTCTCTTTTCGCTTGCTTCTTGTGTTCTTGTGTGTTGGATTGATTGCTTGTCACGATGGCTCAAGATAATACTAAATTGTGGTGACTTTTCCAATACCAACAATAATGATTTTATTAGCACTCTGATTGCTCCTACTACCGATGCTGAATCTTGTGAAATTAATACCGCTTTGTTGAATCTTGTTATGAAAGATCAATTTTTTGGCCTTCCTAGTGAAGATGCCGCAACCCATCTAAACAACTTTGTTGATTTGTGTGATATGCAAAAGAAGATAGATGTGCATAAGGATATTGTTAAATTGAAGCTATTTCCGTTTTTGCTTAGAGATCGTGCTAAAACTTGGTTCTCTTCTTTGCCTAAAATAGTATTGATTCATGGAATAAGTGCAAAGATGCTTTTATCTCTAAGTATTTTCCTCCCGCTAAGATTATCTCCCTTAGGAACGATATTATGAATTTTAAGCAACTTGATCATGAGCATGTTGCACAAGCATGGGAGAGGATGAAATTAATGATGCGTAATTGCCCTACACATGGTTTGAATTTGTGGATGATTATACAAAAAATTATGCAAGATTGAATTTTGATTCTAGAAATCTTTTAGATTCGGCCGCAGGAGGCACTTTTATGGAAATCACTTTAGGAGAAGCTACTAAACTCCTAGACAATATTATGGTTAATTATTCTCAATGGCACACCAAAAGATCCACTAGTAATAAAGTTCATGCGATTGAAGAGATTAATGTTTTGAGTGGAAAGATGGATGAACTTATGAAATTGTTTTCTAATAAAAGTGTTTCTTCTGATCCTAATGATATTCCCTTGTCCACTTTGATTGAAAATAAAAATTAATCTATGGATGTGAATTTTGTTGGTAGGAACAATTTTGGTAACAACGCGTATAGAGGAAATTTTAATTCTAGGCCATTTCCTAGTAATTACTCTAATAATTATGGTAATTCCTACAACAACTCTTTTGGAAATTTTAATAAGATGCCCTCTGATTTTGAGAATAGTGTAAAAGAACTTATGAGTTTGCAAAAGAATTTCAATGCGTTGATTGAAGAAAAATTGCTTAAGATTGATGAGTTGGCTAGGAACATGGATAGAATTTCTCTTGATGTTGATTCTTTGAAACTTAGATCTATTCCACCTAAGCATGATATCAATGAGTCTCTCAAAGCCATGAGAATTTCCATTGATGAGTGCAAAGAAAGAACCGCCAGGATGCGTGCTAAAAAAGATTGCTTTGTGAAAGCGTGTTCTTCTAGTTTTCATGATAATAATGATGAAGATCTAAAAGTGATTGATGTGACTCCTATTAAATCTTTGTTTTCCAATATGAATCTTGATAAAGATGGGACTGGAGATGAGTCAACTTTAGTTAAAAGGCATCCCAATGATTCGGAGTTTTTAGATCTAGATGAAAAAATTGAGAAAAGTGGGGATTGAAGAGGTCAAAACGTTACGTGGCAATGAACCCACTATTTTGGATTTCAAGGGATTTAATTATGATAATTGCTCTTTTATAGATTGTATTTCCTTGTTGTAATCCGTGTTAAATTCTCCTCATGCTTATAGTCAAAATAAAGCTTTTACTAAACATATCGTTGATGCTTTGATGCAATCTTATGAAGAAAAACTTGAACTAGAAGTTTCTATCCCTAGAAAAATTTATGATGAGTGGGAACCTACTATTAAAATTAAGATTAAAGATTATGAATGCTATGCTTTGTGTGATTTGGGTTCTAGTGTTTCCACGATTCCAAAAACTTTGTGTGATGTGCTAGGTTTCCGTGAATTTGATGATTGTTCTTTAAATTTGCATCTTGCAGATTCCACCATTAAGAAACCTATGGGAAGGATTAATGATGTTCTTATTATTGCAAATAGGAATTATGTGCCGGTAGATTTCATTGTTCTTGATATAGATTGCAATCCTACATGTACTATTATTCTTGGTAGACCTTTCCTTAGAACGATTGGTGCAATTATTGACATGAAAGAAGGAAATATTAGATTCCAATTTCCATTAAGGAAAGGCATGGAACACTTTCCTAGGAAGAAAATTAGATTGCCTTATGAATCTATTATGAGATCCACTTATGGATTGTATACCAAAGATGGCAATACCTAGATCTATTCTTGTTTTTATTCCTAGATAGGGGCGTTAAATGATAGCACTTGTTGGGAGGCAACCCAATTTTATTTTTGTTCTTTGCTTTTTGCTCCTGTTTAGTACTCCCTCCGTCCCATAATGTAAGACGTTTTTTCACACTATACTAGTGTGAAAAAATGTCTTACATTATGGGACGGAGGGAGTAATAAATAATTCATCTAACTTCTGGTTAGATATGGTTTTATGTTTTAATTAGTGTTTGTGCCAAGTAGAACCTTCGAGAAGACTTGGGTGAAGTCTTTGCAATCTTGCTGTAAAAAACAGAAACTTTTGCGCTCACGAGAATAGCTGTCATTTTTTACTGGAGAGTGCTTTTAGGCTGATTATTTTTGCAGATGATTAATAGATAAATTCCTCAAGTCCAAAATTTTATTTCAGAATTTTTAGAGTTACAGAAGTATTCTAAAGTTACAGATTGCTACAGACGGTTCTGTTTTTGACAGATTCTGTTTTTCGTGTGTTGTTTGCTTATTTTGATGAATCTATGAGTAGTATCGGGGGGTATGAACCCTTGAGAAGTTGGAATACAGTAGGTTTAACACCAATATAAATAAAGAATGAGTTCATTACAGTACCTTAAAGTGGTGGTTTATTTTCTTATACTAACGGAGCTCATGAGATTTTCTGTTGAAGTTTTGTGTTGTGAAGTTTTCAAGTTTTTGGGTAAAGATTTGATGGATTTTGGAATAAGGAGTGGCAAGAGCCTAAGCTTGGGGATGCCCAAGGCACCCCAAGGTAATTCAAGGACAACCAAAAGCCTAAGCTTGGGGATGCCCCGGAAGGCATCCCCTCTTTCGTCTTCATCTATCGGTAACTTTACTTGAGGCTATATTTTATTCACCACATGATATGTGTTTTGCTTGGAGCGTCTTGTATGATTTGAGTCTTTGACTTTTAGTTTACCACAACCATCCTTGCTGTACACACCTTTTGGGAGAGACACGCATGAATCAGAATTTATTAGAACACTCTATGTGCTTCACTTATATCTTTTGAGCTAGACAATGTTGCTCTAGTGCTTCACTTATATATTTTTAGAGCATGGTGGTGGTTTTATTTTATAGAAATTATTGATCTCTCATGATTCACTTATATTATTTTGAGAGTCTTTTAGAACATAATGGTAATTTGCTTTGGTTATAAAATTAGTCCTAATATGATGGACATCCAAGATGGGTATAATAAAAACTTTAATATAAAGTGCGTTGAATACTAGGAGAAGTTTGATGCTTGATGATTGTTTTGAGATATGAGGATGGTGATATTAGAGACATGCTAGTTGAGTAATTGTGAATTTGAAGAATATTGTGTTAAAGTTAGTGATTCCCGTAGCATGCACGTATGGTGAACCGTTATGTGATGAAGTTGGAGCATGATTTATTTATTGATTGCCTTCCTTATGTGTGGAGGTCGGGATCATGCGATGGTTAAGTCCTACCAACGCAAGGGAAAAACCAACCCAAGCTCAAGAGGTAGCAGCAGTTCACCCAGGTTCGAGCCACCTTGCGGTGTAAGACCCTACTCCTGTTTTGTGGTGGATTGGCCTCGCGAGGGGCTGAGGATGAACGTGTAAAGAGGAAGAACAGCCTCAGGAGGTCTGTTCTTGTGTTGGTGTCCGTTCGAGAGGTCTCTCCCTTCCTACGGTGGTGGCTAAGCTATATTTATAGTGGCCTCGGTCCTCTTCCTCCAAAACAAAGGCGGGAAGGGATCCCACAGTGGCCAATTTGAAAGGGGACAAGTAGTACATCCTATCCTGAAGAAAGGTGGTCTTCGCCTGCAAAGCTTCTGGTCGTGACGCTGTGGTGGGCTCGGCGATGACATCCGTCCTGCCTTCCTGGTGGTCTTCGTCTTGTTGCATGGGAATGGAAACCTTTGTCTGATTCCTCGGGACCCCGCGCCTGCGCTTGCGTCCTTAGCAGCAAAGAGGAAACCTGCTCTCTGTGCCCGCTGGCTTGCATCACCTCAACCTCATGAGGTGAGCGCTTGCATAGGAATCTTCGCTCCTCTGGAGGTCATCTAGGGAGGCCGCTCCCTCCGGAGGTCTTGGTGTCGTCCGCCTCGCGAGGCTTGGCCCCTCGTGAGGGTCTTGTCTTGTCGATGCTGAAGATGGGCCGTACCAAGTCGTCGATGGAGCCACGCCATGGGTCGCAGGCAGGCAAGTCTGGGTACCCTAGTTCCCAGGACGCCGACAATATTAAACATATATACATTTTTAAGTATGTTGAAGTTCTTTGTAGTAGGACTAAGTAGATCTTTCTTACATAGTGCTCGTCCTGAAGTTGTTTGTCTTTGTGGGTAAGTGTCTATTAGAATTGGTGATGATAAGACTGATTTTAATTTCCAAATTTTTGAATCAACATGTCGACAAGAAACTCAACAAGATGAGATAGAACTTATGGCTTTGATAGGTATTGATCTGGAGCATGAGCGGAGACAGGCCCCAAGCAGCACGGGCCGTGGCCTAGGGCGCGAGGCCCAGTTCCTTTGTGGGTTGTAGCAAATATTGCAGCTACAATGATATAGTGTGCGAAGGTGGCCCGAGGCCTGGCCCTTTCCTTGCTCTGCCACTATTCTAGAGGTACCACTAGAATAAGAAGGCCTAGTTTATCATGAAGATAAAAGTAAGTGTAACAAACTTTCTATGATGAACCACCTCTCTTGAAAATTAATATTCCATATTGTACTTTGGGGGAGCCGCCAACTCCTCCTAAAGGAGATCATGTATTTCAATAAAAAAAATTGAAAGTCTAGGCATAAATGATATTAATCCAAAAAACTATATCATGTTCTTATCAATGCCAACTTTTTAGCATATGTTGAATAACATTTCCTAAATGTGTTGAGGGCTTATCTTTCAAATAAGCTCCCATCAACAATTCCCAAGGGACCCCAACAATTCTTAGTATATGCTCATGTAAATCCGCAATTCTTCTTTTTAGATTTGGGGATAATGAATCAGTTGAACACACTCAATGATTTAAAAGAGCATTAGTCCGTTATTATGAACTCGTAAGATTCATATGGACGAGGGTACAAAGCCTATTGTTGATCATCAACCCTCTTAAATCCTAAAATAAAGAGGTTTCAAATAAATGAGGTAATGAAAGTACTCGAAGCTAGCATTATTTATCCTATCTCTCATGCTAAGTGGTTAGATCTGTTGGGAAACATAGTAGAAAACAAAAAAATTGCACTACAATCGATCCCCGGTCACTATGAAGATGCATACAAGGTTAGATTGGATTGTTACCAACTTCGAGTAGCAGTGGAAGAAGAGTTGGTGATGATCATTGACGAAGTCCCTCGAACCATTCATGAACAATCCCTCATACCGAAGATCGAAAGCACGACCTCTCTATAGATTGCACGGGTACAGGTTTCATGATCCGCCAGCGCTTCACCGTATAGAGCTTTGTGTCACCGGAGAACTAAATGAGGGAGAAGCGAATCTCACGTGGCTTCTCTATGTGGATGAGAGAAAACTTGTCACATCCCTAGTTCTGACAATGCCTAGTGCATGCATTAGAGTGTTGCACCATGTTTAAATTTCATTTAAATTTGAAATGGGGATTGTTGAAACCCTAGCACCAAATGAAATTTAACTAGGTTCAATAAAAATATTTTCAATAACCCAGAATGCCCTTTGGAAATGTTCATAATTTCTGTTAAAGGTGAAAACCTCTTCCAAAAATGATGAACATATTTATAGGCTATTCCTGGATTTTTGAATTAAATTATATAGTATTTGCATTTGGGCATTTAATTGCTAATAATATTTTAAATGCTCAAATAATCACAAACTGAAATGTTTACTGTTGGAAATATTCCAAACAGTGGCCACAGTCAGTTGCATGATTTTTGGAAATGCTCTGGCATTTTTAATAAATCCAAACACAATTACAGAAAATAGAAAACAGTAACTAAAATAGAAATAAAAGAGAGGAGAGAAACCTTACCTGGCGCTCACCTGGTAGCCCACCTGGCCCAGCAGCACGGCCCAGCCCGCCACCGCTACTCCCCTGTCGTTTTCCTCCTCGCCAGAAGGACGCGGACACCGCGACGCCGCCGTGCGCGCCACCTCCACCCTGCTCTGGCCACCTCCTGCTTCCTCCCCGAGCCCTCTGGTGACGCCACGCACTTCCCCTCGCCCCCTGCACCTCCCCTCTCTTCCCCTGGACCCCGTTCCCTCCTCTGCTTCCCTCCCTGCACGCGCCCGAGCGGAGCCCATCGCCGCCGACGCCGTTACCGGGGCCACAGCCACCCCCTCGCTCCCACTATGCATCCCTGAGCTCCGCCCTGACCCCGTGAAGCTACCCACGCGACGCACGCGACCAGAGGAGGCCGCAGTCGACCGGAGCATCGTCGTCTTCACCTCCGGTGCCCGGAGATCGACCCCACCGATTCGGCGCGTCCAGAGCCTCCCCGGCCCCGCCGTCTGCACCGTCTGACTCGCCGTGAGCCACTTACCTTATCCCCTAACTCCTTGTGCTCGCCCCCGTGCTGTAGCGTCGTTCCCCACGAGCCCGAAAGCTCACCGCCGCCGGCCATGCCGCCGTCGTGGCTACAGACGCCGTAGCTCGTGCCTGGGCGCGTCATAGCACTCGGTTTGCTCCCAGGAGCCCGTAGCGCCCACCAGCCCCTCCTCCCGTGCCCCCGAACGCCAACCCCGACCTCGCCCGAGCTCCGGCCGCCGCCTCGGGCTCCACTCCGGCGAGCTCCGGCCTCCCCAGCTCATCCCACATGCTCCACTGGATGCGGACGATGACGGGCTACGCCCCGGTGGTCTCCGCGCGCTTTTCCGCCGCCTGTAGCCCATTCCGGCGAAGCACCGCCGCGCGGTTTGGTCGTCGCCGGCCGAACTCCGGCGAGGCTGACGTGGCGGCTTATTTAGCGCTAATCCCCACCATTAGCCACCCCACCAGCCGCTGACAGTGGGCCCTAGAGCCAAGTCAACCCTGGTCAGTGCGGGTTTGACCCAGGGTTAACCCCAGTGTCACTGACGTGTGGCTCCCACACGTCAGGTTTGACCTGGGGCGCCCAGTTGACCCTGCTGACGTCACAGTGACGTGGGGCTGACGCCATAAATCATTTCTGGATTTATTTTTATATAGGAAATTCCAGAAAATGCCTAAAACTTCAATAATTCATAGAAAATTAACCGTAACTCCAAATTAAATAAATTATATATGAAAAATTATCAGAAAAATTCAAGGAATCCATCTGTACCTTTTTCATGCATGTTAGAACAACTTATCACTACTGTTTAGGGCAAATGAAGTGAATGACAATTAAATAATCACATATGGAGTTTAAATTTGAATCTTGTATTCAAACCAACTTCATTTAATCTGTTGCTAGTTGCATTAGCTCAAAACACATTCATATTGCCATGTCATGAGCATGCATCATATTGTGCATTGCATTGATTGTGTTCCTTTCTGTGTTGCCGGTATTTGTCCCCTCTCGATAGACGCGGTACCGACGATGTGATCGTTGACACTGACGAAGACTCAATGTTATCTTCAGAAGTGCCAGGCAAGCAAAACCCCCTTGTTCATTCCGATACAATCCTACTCTCTCGCTCCTGCTCTCTTTTACTGCATTAGGACAACAACGATTCATCTGTTACTTGCTGCGGTAGCTGAACCCCTTTATCCTTTGCATGACCTGTCATTCCACAGTAAATAGATGAAACCCACTAGTATGAGTAGGAATTGTTTGAGCCCTGTTGTGCCTACTCATTCATGTTTGTTTGTCATGCCTGCTACTGCTTAGAGTTGAGTCAGGTCTGATTCATCGGGAATGAATCAGAGGCGTGTGAACATGTCCTACTGTGTGTGGGCTAAGTGTGTGAACACGATTTGGTAAAGGTAGCGGTGAGAGGCCATGTAGGAGTACATGGTGGGTTGTCTCATTGCAGCCGTCCTCAGGAACTGAGTTCTGTGTTTGTGATCCATGATTCAGCTACTACCATACATTGGGCCCTGAAATATGACCCCGCTCGACTTCTTATTCACCCTTGTCCTCTGTCCAGGAGTTGCAAGTAGTTTCTGGTGTTTGTAGTATGCTGGAGGCCGTGGACAGCGCTGACCGTAGGGGTGGGCTGTAATGCGGTAGGCACGTGGCACGGTGTACCAGATGCCTGTTTGGTATCTCGGGAACCCTGTTCACATCATTTGGGGCTGTGAGCGAAACTCCGGCCGGATCTCCTCATGGATGGAACCCGAATAGGCGATAAACCTGGACTAGAGACTTGAGTGTTTAGGTAGGTCGTGGTCTACACCCACGTCGGCTTTCGCTTGAAGTCTGCCGAGCACATGTCGTGTGCAGACGCTAAGTGGTGGAAACATGTATGAAGAAGTACACCCCTGCAGGGTTAATATGATCTATTCGAATAGCCGTGTCCGCGGAAAAGGACTTCTGGGTTGCTTATATCAGTTCATAGACAAGTGAAAGTGGATACTCTAAAATATGCAAGATAAGCGTGAGTGCTATGGCTGGCGTTCTCGTAGGTAGACGGGAGCGGATCCATAGTGGTGTATTGATATGGTGAATATGTGGACTCGTGTGCGCCACCTCAAAAGAGTTACATTGCAGTCGTAGTTCAGGATAGCCACCGAGTCAAAGCTGGCTTGCTGCAGTTAAACCCCACCATCCCCTTTGTTGATAATGATGCATATGTAGTTAGTTCTGATGTAAGTCTTGCTGGGTACATTTGTACTCACGTTTGCCTATTTTATGTTTTTGCAGAGAGACTTCGGTCTCACTAGTAGTTTCGCGTGGACTTCGACGTTTAGCTTGATACCTCAGCTACGATCTTGTGCCCTCGGCAGGATCTGGTAGATAGTCAGGCTTCTCAGCCTTTTTCATTTATAGATGTCTGTACTCAGACATGATAGCTTCCGCTTGTGCCTTGACTTGTATGCTCTGATTGTTGGGTCATGAGACCCATGTTTGTAATATCTCGCTCCTCGGAGCCTATTGAATAGAATACTTGAGTCGTAGAGTCATGTTGTGATGCCATGTTGTGTTTGCACATATCAAGCATATTGTGTGTATGTTATTGAAATGCTTGGTATGTGTGGGATCTGACCATCTAGTTGTTTATCTTTAGTAGCCTCTCTTACTGGGAAATGTCTCCTAGTGTTTCCACCGAGCCATGGTAGCTTGCTACTGCTCCGGAACACTTGGCTGGCCGGCATGTGTCCTTCTTCGTTCCTGTGTCTGTCCCTTCGGGGAAATGTCACGCGATGAATACCGGAGTCCTGTTAGCCCGCTACAGCCCGGTTCACCGGAGTCCTGCTAGCCCAGTGCTACAGCCTGGATTCACTCGCTGATGACCGACACGTTCGATGCTGGGTCATGGATGCCTGTCCCTGTAAGTCTGTGCCGCTTTGGGTTTACGACTAGCCATGTCAGCCCGGGCTCCTTATCATATGGATGCTAGCGACACTGTCATATACGTGTGCCAAAAGGCGCAAACGGTCCCGGGCAAAGGTAAGGCGACACCCGTGGGAATACCGTGCATGAGGCCGCAAAGTGATATGAGGTGTTACATGCTAGATCGATGTGGCATTGAGTCGGGGTCCTGACAGCGTTGGTATCAGAGCTTGACTGCCTGTAGGATTACCAAGCCAAACTGGTCGAAGTTGAGTCTAGAAATTCTTTAGTTATGTAAGGGAATTGATTGTGGGATGGAACGTAAGGCTCTTTTTACTCCTTTACCTCATGCCCTTCTGATCTGAGTCATCATCTTCTCTTCTACGGGGATTAAGAACTAGGCTATCCCTTCTTTCTATTAGGATCACGTGTTACTAATCAGTGGACTTATAAGATTGTTGGATTTAAGTCTCAGTTCAGTTCCTACTACTTCCGTATATTAATTGTTGATCCCGGAACCTTGATATTGTGCTTCTGAGTGGTTATGCCACCATTTTTGTGATTGTCTCAAATCTTTTTGAGAAATTATAGCCGTTATGCTGTCCGAGTCATCCCAGGTTTCCAAATAGTCCGATGCATTTGCAAATCCCTTCCTTCTGTTTCCGATGTTCCCATGGGCCAGATTAACCACACTAATTGGTGTGTTGAGGTAATTATTGCCTCGACATATATGTTGGAATTATTATTATGACCCTAAGTGCTTAGGGGATCATCTAGTGGTCTAGCCATGATTTGTGTCCTAGTGTGAAGATTCTGGCCTTTATTCTCGGAAGCATCCCGTGATGCTACTTAGTAGTAGGTATTCTACTCCTGGGTTCTGAACCCGAGATTCACTCTACCTACTTCATGTTGATAGTAATTGCTAGTGCCTTTAGGATATTAGTAACCTTTGCGATAGTCCTCGAGGTCCGTGGTATTTCCTTCTTCCAAATACTATGAACCGTTTATGGCAGATGTTCCTCGCTGATCGAAAGATCACAATCAAGAGTGCTCTCGATGGGTTCTCGATTCTATATTGTGACTCTGCCAGTTCTACCTTTCCGCATGGGTTATCCGGAAGAAATATGTTGAACTTGGTTCGACATACTAATCTATGCATCCACAACTCAGAAAATTATATGTTCCTTTGAGTTGTTCTCTTTAGTTGCATTCTGACCTTCGTCTATCAATTGATAGTCAAGAGTATGCGTGTGTTCGTTTATCGATGCCTATTACTCTTGTGGTCCGTCAAGCCATTCTGTCCCGAATGACTTGGAGAAACAAACTCCAGTACCTCGTCCATATCTAGGATTGGGTCAAAGTAGTTGTATTCCGCAGATCAAATGCCAATCCAGCTTTTGGTTCTGCTCTACCTTGGAGTATTACATATTTTATATCGAGATTGTTATAGGAATTGCACACCATCCCATGAACTCTTGGTACAGTGATACTTCTTGCCATCACTGTTCATTCCTCGGCCCTCGTGTTGATGCAACCGGAATACCGACAAATGAATTGTGATGTGTGAAATCAATACTGCTAGCAACTCTGTTGCTTGGTAGTTAAAGGATAATAATTTCATTCTTAGTATGTTGGTTTTCGAATCATCCTTCTAAGACTGATCGTGCTACCTAGTCCTTATTTCGGTGCACCCTTCGATTAATGAGTTAGGATCTTGTCAAGTCCTCACTCATTTGATCATATCGTCTTGCCCTCAAAAGCAAGATTGTTCTCGAGCTTAGTAACATACCGGTGGTTCGTGACTTTCCAAATATCTTCTTGGAGGTGTTACCGGGTTGTCACCTGACCGCTATGTTGAGTTCGTGATCAAGTTGGTTTCTTGTGAACCACCTTCTCTCCAAGAATCGGTGTTAGATATCCCTGAGCTAGTTGGTTAAGCTAGACAACAACTTGGAGAGTTGGAAGATAAAAGCTTGTCTGACTTAGTTCGTTCCAAAGGGATATTCTTGTGTAGTGTGTGTTGAAGAAAGATGATATCTTCATCGATTGGTCCTTGTGATCAGTTGCTGGACCTATTGTCTTATCAATCCTTTGATTTGAGTGTGGGCTATCGTCAAATCAAATCAGTACCAACGATGCTCGTAATGTTGTCTTACTCGTGGTTGATCCCTCGAGCATACACCATTATATCCTTTGGGTCTGACCAATGCTATCACCGTGTTCACTTAACTATGGAATTCCTTTTAAAAGGAAACCTAGATGAATTGTTGTTGAGCCCATTGACAACATCCTTGTCTTCTCCATAATTTTGCTGAACATTAAGCTAGTGTTGGAAACTTTTGAAAGCATTTGTTCATGCTAGCTCATGAAGCATATGTTTGGATGAAGGTAGTGACTTCCTTTAATTCATGTGCATCTGATGCAAGTTGCCGCCGTGGATTCGAGAAAGTCAATGTTGCTTTCTTTGGAATCATTCCAAATCAGTCATGCACACGTGCGAAGAATGCTGTGGTTTGAAGACTTGCAACCTTCAATCTATATGTATCCCTAGCACACCAAGCCACTGATTGATTTGTTCAAGGAGAAGGAGTATCTTCATAAGAGCTAATCCGGACTTATGAAAGAACTTTGATATCCTCGCTGATGGTTCCCAACCAGAACTCGGTAGTGTTTTATTGTAAGACTACCATGTGGGCATGCTTGTCTGAGACAACGTGTTCACATGTTTGTAGCAGAACCAGCTCATGTTTTGGAGCTTGCTATCGTAGTTCATCTCCCGAGAATCCCGCAACGTCATCTCGTCGATTTGTGTTGCAAACTTTCATTTTTCTTCCTAAGACTCGATGAGCCTGGAATATCCTAACACCAACCAGAGCTGAATCTCAGGCAGATATGATGGTTGGAACATTTCCCTAAGAACTATAATATTGGTCCCTCGATAACCGGTAAAGTGGATGTCGTGGCCAACACACCCAGCCGGAAGACCTGTTATTATAATATCTTGATTGAGGAAGTTGGCCACCTCCCCATAAGGATTTCGTAGGATTTACCTCCCTAGTTGTTCCTTATGGATTCTTGTGCTCCCGAAGTCCGACCTTTACTTGATGTTCTAGATACCAGACCGTTTCTATGAATGGGTTACACTAGCACATCAAGGAGAACATTTGAAGCGGAGTGCTAAATGTCTCTCGGTCGATCATCCAGATTTTATTTGCTTGGCCTCGCTAAGGTGAAATATGAGAAAGTGTTATCCTCCTTCGCATCTGCATCGTCCATCGCTATTCATCATGGTAGTATGTTGTGTTGTCAGCACCCTTGACGCGGTTGTTGATAAAACCTTGATGATTGTGGAAATGCTCAAGTTCTTGAGAGCACGCACAAGCGCTACGTCTTATCATCGGCACTAACTGGGATTGCCCCAGATTTCCTCGGTTATGCTATAACCACTCCAACAGTGAATTCACTCTCTATTGTTGGGTTCTTCCCCAGTTACCAGAATCACTCCCAGCATTTGCATTTTGTTCCTAGCTTGCACCGTCAATGTGCCATTCTACCATGGGTCTCTTCCATTTCCGGTGGTAAGCAAAAATCATCCATTACGTTGTCTTCAACAAGGTAATCCACATCATCCAAGTCCGAGTATGCCATTCTACCGACCCCCGCCAATCGATTGCTGTGAATTGCCTTAGGCTGATATAGAGAGTCTCAATGATCTCTATATCAAAGGTAATTCTTTTTGCCACTTAAGGGGATATATCTTCGGGTCACCTTCCCTTAGGTGCATCATTATGGTGTCATGTCAACTTAACTCCTCGCTACGTTGACAATCGTTTACCACCTTCTTAGGTGTGGAATCGTTGTCTACCTAGTGAACCTTCGTCATCTGTTCCACTCCATTTCTCTAGAGGTGTGCTTCATCTCTCAGCTCGAGAGATGTTGCTATGTCTCATTCCGTGAGTTAATCCTGAGTTGTTCGATCTTCGAAAAAATCGACCCTTCTAGAGTCTCCTTCTTCCCTCCATGTCATGTTGACAGGATTTCTCAGAGCAAGACTTCAAGACAATAATGGTGTTCAAATCAACGTTCCTATGAAGTGCAACCTGGATCGTGAAGATTGTACTAGTTGCGTTTCCCTTCACCTTACCCTACGCTTGAATCTCGAGACGAGATTCTTGTTTAGTGGGGGTGAGTTGTCACATCCCTAGTTCTGACAATGCCTAGTGCATGCATTAGAGTGTTGCACCATGTTTAAATTTCATTTAAATTTGAAATGGGGATTGTTGAAACCCTAGCACCAAATGAAATTTAACTAGGTTCAATAAAAATATTTTCAATAACCCAGAATGCCCTTTGGAAATGTTCATAATTTCTGTTAAAGGTGAAAACCTCTTCCAAAAATGATGAACATATTTATAGGCTATTCCTGGATTTTTGAATTAAATTATATAGTATTTGCATTTGGGCATTTAATTGCTAATAATATTTTAAATGCTCAAATAATCACAAACTGGAATGTTTACTGTTGGAAATATTCCAAACAGTGGCCACAGTCAGTTGCATGATTTTTGGAAATGCTCTGGCATTTTTAATAAATCCAAACACAATTACAGAAAATAGAAAACAGTAACTAAAATAGAAATAAAAGAGAGGAGAGAAACCTTACCTGGCGCTCACCTGGTAGCCCACCTGGCCCAGCAGCACGGCCCAGCCCGCCACCGCTACTCCCCTGTCGTCTTCCTCCTCGCCAGAAGGACGCGGACACCGCGACGCCGCCGTGCGCGCCACCTCCACCCTGCTCTGGCCACCTCCTGCTTCCTCCCCGAGCCCTCTGGTGACGCCACGCACTTCCCCTCGCCCCCTGCACCTCCCCTCTCTTCCCCTGGACCCCGTTCCCTCCTCTGCTTCCCTCCCTGCACGCGCCCGAGCGGAGCCCATCGCCGCCGACGCCGTTACCGGGGCCACAGCCACCCCCTCGCTCCCACTATGCATCCATGAGCTCCGCCCTGACCCCGTGAAGCTACCCACGCGACGCACGCGACCAGAGGAGGCCGCAGTCGACCGGAGCATCGTCGTCTTCACCTCCGGTGCCCGGAGATCGACCCCACCGATTCGGCGCGTCCAGAGCCTCCCCGGCCCCGCCGTCTGCACCGTCTGACTCGCCGTGAGCCACTTACCTTATCCCCTAACTCCTTGTGCTCGCCCCCGTGCTGTAGCGTCGTTCCCCACGAGCCCGAAAGCTCACCGCCGCCGGCCATGCCGCCGTCGTGGCTACAGACGCCGTAGCTCGTGCCTGGGCGCGTCATAGCACTCGGTTTGCTCCCAGGAGCCCGTAGCGCCCACCAGCCCCTCCTCCCGTGCCCCCGAACGCCAACCCCGACCTCGCCCGAGCTCCGGCCGCCGCCTCGGGCTCCACTCCGGCGAGCTCCGGCCTCCCCAGCTCATCCCACATGCTCCACTGGATGCGGACGATGACGGGCTACGCCCCGGTGGTCTCCGCGCGCTTTTCCGCCGCCTGTAGCCCATTCCGGCGAAGCACCGCCGCGCGGTTTGGTCGTCGCCGGCCGAACTCCGGCGAGGCTGACGTGGCGGCTTATTTAGCGCTAATCCCCACCATTAGCCACCCCACCAGCCGCTGACAGTGGGCCCTAGAGCCAAGTCAACCCTGGTCAGTGCGGGTTTGACCCAGGGTTAACCCCAGTGTCACTGACGTGTGGCTCCCACACGTCAGGTTTGACCTGGGGCGCCCAGTTGACCCTGCTGACGTCACAGTGACGTGGGGCTGACGCCATAAATCATTTCTGGATTTATTTTTATATAGGAAATTCCAGAAAATGCCTAAAACTTCAATAATTCATAGAAAATTAACCGTAACTCCAAATTAAATAAATTATATATGAAAAATTATCAGAAAAATTCAAGGAATCCATCTGTACCTTTTTCATGCATGTTAGAACAACTTATCACTACTGTTTAGGGCAAATGAAGTGAATGACAATTAAATAATCACATATGGAGTTTAAATTTGAATCTTGTATTCAAACCAACTTCATTTAATCTGTTGCTAGTTGCATTAGCTCAAAACACATTCATATTGCCATGTCATGAGCATGCATCATATTGTGCATTGCATTGATTGTGTTCCTTTCTGTGTTGCCGGTATTTGTCCCCTCTCGATAGACGCGGTACCGACGATGTGATCGTTGACACTGACGAAGACTCAATGTTATCTTCAGAAGTGCCAGGCAAGCAAAACCCCCTTGTTCATTCCGATACAATCCTACTCTCTCGCTCCTGCTCTCTTTTACTGCATTAGGACAACAACGATTCATCTGTTACTTGCTGCGGTAGCTGAACCCCTTTATCCTTTGCATGACCTGTCATTCCACAGTAAATAGATGAAACCCACTAGTATGAGTAGGAATTGTTTGAGCCCTGTTGTGCCTACTCATTCATGTTTGTTTGTCATGCCTGCTACTGCTTAGAGTTGAGTCAGGTCTGATTCATCGGGAATGAATCAGAGGCGTGTGAACATGTCCTACTGTGTGTGGGCTAAGTGTGTGAACACGATTTGGTAAAGGTAGCGGTGAGAGGCCATGTAGGAGTACATGGTGGGTTGTCTCATTGCAGCCGTCCTCAGGAACTGAGTTCTGTGTTTGTGATCCATGATTCAGCTACTACCATACATTGGGCCCTGAAATATGACCCCGCTCGACTTCTTATTCACCCTTGTCCTCTGTCCAGGAGTTGCAAGTAGTTTCTGGTGTTTGTAGTATGCTGGAGGCCGTGGACAGCGCTGACCGTAGGGGTGGGCTGTAATGCGGTAGGCACGTGGCACGGTGTACCAGATGCCCGTTTGGTATCTCGGGAACCCTGTTCACATCGTTTGGGGCTGTGAGCGAAACTCCGGCCGGATCTCCTCATGGATGGAACCCGAATAGGCGATAAACCTGGACTAGAGACTTGAGTGTTTAGGTAGGTCGTGGTCTACACCCACGTCGGCTTTCGCTTGAAGTCTGCCGAGCACATGTCGTGTGCAGACGCTAAGTGGTGGAAACATGTATGAAGAAGTACACCCCTGCAGGGTTAATATGATCTATTCGAATAGCCGTGTCCGCGGAAAAGGACTTCTGGGTTGCTTATATCAGTTCATAGACAAGTGAAAGTGGATACTCTAAAATACGCAAGATAAGCGTGAGTGCTATGGCTGGCGTTCTCGTAGGTAGACGGGAGCGGATCCATAGTGGTGTATTGATATGGTGAATATGTGGACTCGTGTGCGCCACCTCAAAAGAGTTACATTGCAGTCGTAGTTCAGGATAGCCACCGAGTCAAAGCTGGCTTGCTGCAGTTAAACCCCACCATCCCCTTTGTTGATAATGATGCATATGTAGTTAGTTCTGATGTAAGTCTTGCTGGGTACATTTGTACTCACGTTTGCCTATTTTATGTTTTTGCAGAGAGACTTCGGTCTCACTAGTAGTTTCGCGTGGACTTCGACGTTTAGCTTGATACCTCAGCTACGATCTTGTGCCCTCGGCAGGATCTGGTAGATAGTCAGGCTTCTCAGCCTTTTTCATTTATAGATGTCTGTACTCAGACATGATAGCTTCCGCTTGTGCCTTGACTTGTATGCTCTGATTGTTGGGTCATGAGACCCATGTTTGTAATATCTCGCTCCTCGGAGCCTATTGAATAGAATACTTGAGTCGTAGAGTCATGTTGTGATGCCATGTTGTGTTTGCACATATCAAGCATATTGTGTGTATGTTATTGAAATGCTTGGTATGTGTGGGATCTGACCATCTAGTTGTTTATCTTTAGTAGCCTCTCTTAC
>NC_041381.1:546685086-546714276 GCF_002162155.2 Triticum dicoccoides | reverse complement strand
CGACCTAGGGAGAGGAGTCCCACTCCAACTCCAACTAGCTAGCCCCCCCCCCCTAAAAAAACTTGTACAACAAGCTAGGGGGCGCCTCCTCCTTATTGGGCCCATAGGCCCATCAACTCTCCCCTATTAGGACTAATTAATATTTTCTTTAGCCCATTGACACTTAAAAAATCCTAGGGGCCTCTCGATCATTATCAGATCCCTTTATTATTTATATTAGGTCCACGAAAACATTTTCCACCTATATATATCATTATACGCATTATCATGTATTCCCTGAAACGCTTCCAGTTTCTATAAAACTATTTCTTTTATTATCGGAAATATTCTCATATTCCTCACTCTACTAGAACTCAACGTATCATATTCCCTTAAGCGGGTGACCCTGTAGGTTCGGTGGAATATAGACATGAGAAAAACTTCCTTTTGATCAATGATCAACAACGGAACCGTGCACATCCATGTTGACCCCTATATCCATACGAATGATATTCGAGTGAACCTTTGGTTATTATATGTTGTTCCCTTTGCTTCACGATATGTTACACAACCCGAGGTGAGATATGGTTGTATCCCCACGAGTAATACACATGCTCACTATACCGGTCTCATTACTGCTTTTATTATTCTTTCTCATTGTCATGTTTCGGCATCCCTGTGAGCTAGTCACCTGTGTCTGGCCAGACGATGATGGATGTCATCACACTGAGAGGTCCCTAAGAATATCTTTTCATCATCGGAGGAGCAAAACTCACTCTTGAGCTATCTAGCCCCTTGTCATACTTTCGGATAAACCTTTAAGTTGTCATTATGGTCACGGTGTTACATATGAGACTAAAGCAACCACAAAGTGCATCATCCAGTATGAAGTGACTCGATGCTCTCATGGTCTAAGGAACTAGGCATACTCTCCGTCTTATTACTGTAGACTTGCGACGATAACATCTCTAAGTATAACAAACAAGTTGGTTCAATTCAATATGATCGTTCTTCTAACATCACACTCTAAAGGTTGTCGGCATCCTTGTTACACTTAAGCTATGCCTATGATCTGGAAAACATAACCAGCATGCAACACTTGAGCTAGTCCTAGAGGCGAGACCAGAAATCAGGTTCTACCGTTTATAGTACTTATGGGTTTTCCTTTGAATCACATATTGAAGAACCATATCAGTTTAGCATAGAGTGTAAACATCTAATTATAAATGAGGAAATAAATAATACAATTATTATTCCCTCTACGGCATATTTCCAACAAAATCATGTTCACTGCGTTCCTAAAATGCATGTTTATGTGTTGTTTCTAGTGAGAATAATAAATTGATCTCTCACATGACCGTGAAATGATATAGAATGTGCAATAGTTATAGGAAAATAGATAAAGATACTATTAATTTAAATTTCTTGATCTAATGTTAGAATATCCATCTGAGCATTTATATTTTTGTTACCTTGATAGCATACCATGCTTAGTGCAAATAAGAACGGTTTCACGCCTCATGGTTAAGTTAATAAAGTGTTCCATTTGATGCAGGAATACTTGGGAAAAATAAATAACATAACTTAATCATCCTAACTGCAATTACGACAAATGATTATTAACTTCCATCAAAATGTTACACGTGAAAAGAAAGGCAAAGATGATGGAAATAATAAAACAATCCATATAAGGTACCTGATCAATCAAGAAATGATAATTAATTCCCTAAAGAAATCATGAAAAGGATAACAGCAACAAAAGGTAAACAATGCATGGCCTGAACAAAATGTTATAATCGGTGATGCTATTATCATGCTAAAAATGTCCACACATAAAATCAATGTACCACACTGACACAGTTCAAAACGACTAAACGTTGATCAAATATAAGCATACAATGAAGAAGTTTAACCTACCATAGATTCTTTGAAATCATTGTGGGAATCATCCTAAAAGACATTCCTTCACAGATTTTGGGGGTGGGGGTGGGGGGTGGGCTATCAACCCTAGTACACAGAGTGCAAGCCATCATGTTCTAAAAAAAGAGTGAAAGCCATCAGTGTAAACACACATATGAAACATGTGAATAAATCAAACTAGAACGAATCCTAGAAATGCAGGAAACAAAAATCTTATGGAGCATGCTGCTTCGCACTACCAAAATACGCATGAGAAACGGTACATCAGTTAATTTTCCAACACCAAAAAATGCTAAAATAATACCATGACTTTACTACCTCGAATAAAAAATGTGAACATGTCCATACAAACAAAAAATCAAGCCATAACTAAGGAAAACTCAATTCACAGATCAAGAAAGTAGGGAAGTACATGCAACAACCTTCCTTTGGTCACATGGCCGATTGAAGAAACCTCCACACAAAAAATCGCCCAATTCCTCTGCTTCCATTGCAACCAAGAGATGAAAGAAGAAGAGTCTCGGAAAAATGATGGTCAGTAAACTGAACACCGGGTTTATTTACACGACTCAAAGGCACGATTACCAAACAAAGAAAAGAGAAACCAATCCAAAGTCCGCAAAATTGAAGTCCAAGCCCCGGACAGAAAAAGCCCACAAAAGACACGTTGAATAGGCCACAACAAACTGAAAAAGGGTCGTCACAATTCAATCAAAGGTTTATTTTCCTTTGATGACGACGTGTCCATGGTAAGGCTTCGGAAGCAAAAACGATAATCATGTGGTGCAAACCAATAATTGGAATAAAATTTAATTTTCCAACTAAGGAAGGTAATGACTCTTGACTATTTTACCCTCCGCGTAATATCGAAATTCGAAAGTCTTTATGCGCATCCAAATGTGGTCACCGCATTAACGCTCCATTCACGTAGATAGTGGGTACATTTTAATGGTGACGGAGATTTCGAGGTCTCCTTCCAATACTAGATTTGAAATTATTTGGATATAGCGCACTCAAGTTTAATGCGTTTCTCGGGTTATCGAAGCGGGGATGTTTGACTTGTCATCGCGATCTCACAAAATCTAAGCACGCTTGCCTATTTTGTGTTATAGTACAAAATACATGTAAAATATAAAATATATACTTGTCAAGAAAAAATTGTGTACCTTATCGAATTCTTTTGTTATGGTACATGCAACAAAAAAAATTAAGGTTTGTGAGGTGGTGTTCCCTAAAATTCTTGGAAAATCCCTAGAAAAAAAGTGACATGTTCAGATGGGCTGGGTTTTCAAATCACGCCCCATATAATCCACCCCAAACGAACGAGGCCGGCCACAAGGCAAAGGGCAGACAAAACCCCACCGCTTCCGTCCCCCTCCGTCCTCGCAGCCCCCATGGCCATGTGGCCTTCTTGGGTGAAGACGCGCGCTTCCAGGTCCAAATCCTCCCCATCCACCGCGCTCGTCGCCGCTGCCGCCACCACCCGGCGATTCTCCATCGCCTCCCACTCCCCCTCCCTCAAGGACATCCCGTCGCTGGTCCGCCCGGAGCAACCCCGCCCGCCGCGCGTCTTCCACCGCCTCCGCGTCGCGGCCTCCGCCCTCCGCCTCCTCCGCGCCCTCAAGTCGGCCTCGGCGCACACCACCGCCCGGGAGCCAGAGGTGCACGTGGTGCTCTACTCCACCTCCCTCCGCGTCGTCCGCCGCACCTACGAGGACTGCTACACCGTGCGCTTCATCCTGCGGGGGATCGGCGCCACCGTCGACGAGCGCGACCTGGCCGTGGACACCGCCTTCGTCGCGGAGTTCGCCGCGCTCCTGCCGCCCCGCCTGGGCCTGGCCCTCCCGCAGGTCTTCGTGGACGGCCGCCACCTCGGGGGCGTCGAGGAGGTCCAGCGCCTCCACGAGTGCGGCGAGCTCAACCGCATCGTCGTGGCCCCGGTATCCCCCGGCCCGGCCCATCCCCCCTGCGGCCGCTGCGGCGACGAGCGCCACGTGCCCTGCGGCAGCTGCGACGGGAGCCGGAAGAAGCAGAGCGACGACGGGAGCCGCAAGAAGCAGAGCGACGAGGACGGCGTCCTCACCTGCGCCGCCTGCAACGCGAGCGGCCTCGTCCGGTGCCCGGACTGCCTCTTCCCGGCGGCCGCCTGACTGAGATCCAGTCAGTATTCGGCTGTCCAGTAACTGAAACTCTTTACTACTGGCAGCAGCACGACAGCTACTCCTCATCGACGACAGCTGCTCAGGTCAAGAGACCACCTGCATGCCCAGCTCGATATACTCTATTTAGTTATTGCTAGTTAAAGTAGTTCAAACTTCAAAGCCGGCTACATCATTGGCTTAGCTCGGGTCTGGGCAGGAGTTCTTTTTTAAAATATAATTATAATTTAGCTTCGGCATTACGACTTCCAGAAGATTTGCTGCTCATTTCCCCCTCTTGGTTACTCCAATCCTGGACGAACCAGACGAGAATCATAATACAATTGTACTACTACTACTGCTATACTTGATCCCTCTGGTTGGTCTCTGTACGTGTCCCTGTACGTGCGTTTCAAATCTTTTTAATTCTGAATCAATGGCACGGGCTTCGCGTGCTGCTTGCGTGCCAATGTTTACCGGTGGGAGGCTCGTTGGTGTGTTTGCGCACGCGACACGGCGATATACACATGCAGCTAGCGCATGCTCATCACAGTTGTGGCGTGAAGGGGAGAGCATCCTCTGGCCGGCTCCTATGATTGCCCGATGTTTCGTCGCGGGGTACGGCAAACGCTCCAGGCACTGGTGTCGGCCAATCATGGCCCCTACGGGCGGCACGGCACTCGGCGCATCGGCGGGGGGCACGGCGAGCCGAGAGATGGGTAGGTTCGACTTCGAGGGGTAGGGTGGGGTCATGGGAATTTAACGGCGCCCACATTATGGGTCTTTCGTCGTGCCTTCAGCTCTCACGCGTGTATGCCGTGTGTGTACGTGTACCCGTCTGCGGCGGGAAGAGCAAGATCAGGGCCGGGAGAGCGGTGACCGTTGGGCGGTGTGGGCTCTAGAGCGCGCGAGGGGAAAGGGAGCGGCGGCCAACGCGGCAGGTGCACAGTTCAGCGGTGATCGGCTCTTGTGTTCGAATGGACCGCAGCGTGCATCAGCTTGGCTGACAGCACCGAGAGCCATCTGCGCCATGGAACGAAATGGCGCACACGCACCTGGGTCATCCTGGATCGACCCAGCACGAGCGCGCCACAGTACTAGGCCAGCCCATTCGTTCGCTCGATCGTGCTTGCTTCGCTGGTTGTTCGCTTCGGATCTCTTTGCCTTTTTTTTTTTGGTTATATACTTCTTTCTCCTTTGATTTTCAATGCTTGTTTGCTTTTCGTTGTTTATACTTTGTTTTTTGGTTTTTCTCGGGTTTCTTATGGTTTTTTCTTTCTTGCTTGCTTTCCAATGGTTATTAAGTGTATATCTTTTTCTTCTTCTTTGTTTTTTTGGTTTTCTTCGATTTTTTTCCATAGAATACTACATTTTTCTATACATTGCATATACTTTTCATACACATTTAAGATCTTTTAAATACAAGGCGAATATTTTTTTAAAATACATGCTTCGATGACTATCATTTTCATACACATACATGTTTATTACATACCTTTAACATTTTCCCAATAAATGATTACATTTTCTAAGTACATTTTTTTCGAAACGGAGGCAAAAGATTTGCCTCATCTATTAAATGAGAAGGATAGAGTGTTTTGGAGTGTTACAAGACCTGACCCAACACACATCACGGCCTGCCAATTACTCGCTTATTACAATGTTCCCTAAGTTCTTAGCGCCGGCGGTTACCCAAAGCTTTGCCTCAGCGGTTACGAGTTGAAGAAGGCTTGTAGGCGGCGCACTTTTGTGACGAAATACCATAGCGTTTCTCTCATTCCAAATTGTCCACGAGACAAGCATAGTGAGGGAGGCCATGGCTCGCCTGTGGGGGTTCGTCATGTCAGTCCTCTTGTCCCACCAGTCGAAGAGGGATGCGTGGAGATGCCAAGTGGTGGTGTCCATGTGCACAAGCCCAAATTTTTGGATGACCATGCTCCAAAGCCGTGTAGAGTAGCGGCACCGAACAAAGAGGTGGACGGTAGTCTCTTGTTCTCTCTTGCATTGTGGGCAAAGGCCACAGTTTGCCCAGCCACGACGCTCCAAGCGGTCGGCAGTCCAAATCCGCCCTTGCAAGGCAAGCCATGCGAAAAACTTAACTTTCGGAGGGGCCCAGGCTTTCCACACCATGAAGTCCAAATGGGATAGCGTCAGGCCTAGGAACTGCGCCTTGTAAGCAGTGGACACTGAGTAGATCCCGTCCATGGAGTGCTTCCACACTATGTCGTCCTCGGCGTCGTCATCTATGTGGAAGTCATGAGTGAGCATCCAAAGGGTGAAGAACTCCCGCACGTGGTCGCCGGTGATGACGGTGTCCCTCCTGATCTGAAGCATCCAAGCATTCGCCCTGAGGGCGTCTCGCACCTTCCAAGTTTTCCTCCTTGAGGCTTTAAAGATCAGAGGAGCAATGTCCTTGGGCTTGCGGCCAAGAAGCCAAGGGGCGTCCCAAAAAGGTGTTTTTGCACCATTGCCCATAACTATCGTGGTGGATGCATAGAAGAAATCATGGTCCTCAGCAGTACATGGGTTACCCAAACCCACCCAAAGTTTGCTCGGCTCCTTCCATTCGTACCACAGCCATCTCAATCTTAATGCACGAGCAAACTTGTCAGTGTTTAGCACCCCTAGGCCTCCGTATGCTGAAGGGCGGCAAACAATTTCCCAATTGACTTTGCACTGCGCGCCGGTTGTCTTGTCAGAACCAGACCAAAGGAACGCTCTCTCAATCTTGTTCAGGTTGTGGAGGGTTCCTTGCGGGACAATCAATGGCGTGATGGAGTATATCGCTTGAGAAGCGACCACAGATTTGACAAGCGCCGTTCGACCAATGGTGGTGATGTTTTGACCCTCCCAAGTGACCAACTTGCCAGCCGCTTTGTCCTCCAGATATTGGAAATCGATTTTCCGAAGCTGCCAAACCAATAACGGAAGGCCCAAATATTTTATGGGAAAAGAGATCCGTGTCGCCGGCATATTGCTGAGGATGTGTTCTAGGTCCAGGTTGGCACATCTAATGGGCACGACGGAACTCTTTTGGAGATTGGTGCGCAGGCCCGTGACATCGCCGAAGCCTCTGAGGATGATCGACAGGTTGTCGATGTCTGACTTGATCGGAGCCATGAAAACCGCCGCGTCGTCAGCGTACAAGGAGGTTCTCACCATGGCCCCCCGCCCGCGAAGCTTGTGAAGAAGGCCCTTATGGGTTGCCATCTCAAGGATGTGGTGAAGTGGGTCTATTGCTAGCACGAATAGCAGAGGCGAAAGGGGGTCCCCTTGCCTGAAACCGCTGCCATGCTTAATGGGTGGTCCAGGGATGCCATTGAGGAGGAACCGCGATGATGACGAGGAAAGCAAAGCTGCTACCCAATCCCTAAATTTAGCTGGCAGACCTTTTCGCTGCAGCAAGTCTAGAATGTATTCCCATTTGACCGAGTCAAAGGCTTTTTTGATGTCGAGCTTGAAAAGGAGGGCGGGAGTCTTGCACTTGTGGAGCCGGCGGGCGAAGTTGCGAACATACATGAAGTTGTCATGAATGCTCCTTTTCTTAATGAATGCACTCTGCGCGTGGGAGACAAGGGCGCCCTGTTGGGTTTCGTAGTAATTTCAAAAATTTCCTACGCGCACACAGGATCATGTGATGCATAGCAACGAGAGGAGAGTGTTGTCTACGTACCCAACGCAGACCGACTGCGGAAGCGATGACACGACGTAGAGGAAGTAGTCGTACGTCTTCACGATCCAACCGATCAAGCACCGAAACTACGGCACCTCCGAGTTCGAGCACACGTTCAGCTCGATGACGATCCCCGGACTCCGATCCAGCAAAGTGTCGGGGAAGAGTTTCGTCAGCACGACGGCGTGGTGACGATCTTGATGAACTACAGCAGCAGGGCTTCGCCTAAACTCCGCTACAGTATTATCGAGGAATATGGTGGCAGGGGGCACCGCACACGGCTAAGGAATCGATCACGTGGATCAACTTGTGTCAACTTGTGTGTTTAGAGGTGCCCCTGCCTCCGTATATAAAGGAGGAGAGGAGGGGAGGCTGGCCGGCCAAGGGGGGGAGGCGCAGGAGAGTCCTACTCCCTCTGGGAGTAGGATTCCCCTCCAATCCTAGTCCAATTAGGATTCCTTGGAGGGGAAAAGAGGAGGAGGGGGCCGGCCACCTCTCCTAGTCCTAATAGGACTAGGGGAAGGGGGTGGCGCGCAGCCCATCTAGGGCAGCCCCTTCTCTTTTCCACTAAGGCCCACTATGGCCCAAATAGCTCCCGGGGGGTTCCGGTAACCCTCTCGGTATTTCGGTAAAATCCCGATTTCACCCGGAACACTTCCGATATCCAAATATAGGCTTCCAATATATCAATATTTACGTCTCGACCATTTCGAGACTCCTCGTCATGTCCCCGATCTCATCCGGGACTCCGAACTCCTTCGGTACATCAAAACTCATAAACTCATAATATAACTGTCATCGAAACCTTAAGCGTGCGGACCCTACGGGTTCGAGAACAATGTAGACATGACCGAGACACGTCTCCGGTCAATAACCAATAGCGGGACCTAGATGCCCATATTGGCTCCTACATATTCTAGGAAGATCTTTATCGGTCAGACCGCATAACGACATACGTTGTTCCCTTTGTCATCGGTATGTTACTTGCCCGAGATTTGATCGTCGGTATCCAATACCTAGTTCAATCTCGTTATCGGCAAGTCTCTTTACTCGTTCCGTAATACATCATCTCACAACTAACATATTAGTTGTAATGCTTGCAAGGCTTATGTGATGTGTATTACCGAGAGGGCCCAGAGATACCTCTCCGACAATCGGAGTGACAAATCCTAATCTCGAAATACGCCAACCCAACATCTACCTTTGGAGACACCTGTAATGCTCCTTTATAATCACCCAGTTATGTTGTGACGTTTGGTAGCACCCAAAGTGTTCCTCCGGTAAACGGGAGTTGCATAATCTCATAGTCATAGGAACATGTATAAGTCATGAAGAAAGCAATAGAAACATACTAAACGATCAGGTGCTAAGCTAATGGAATGGGTCATGTCAATCAGATCATTCAACTAATGATGTGACCTCGTTACTCAAATAACAACTCATTGTTCATGGTCAGGAAACATAACCATCTTTGATTAACGAGCTAGTCAAGTAGAGGCATACTAGTGACACTTTGTTTGTCTATGTATTCACACATGTATTATGTTTCCGGTTAATACAATTCTAGCATGAATAATAAACATTTATCATGAAATAAGGAAATAAATAATAACTTTATTATTGCCTCTAGGGCATATTTCCTTCAGTCTCCCACTTGCACTAGAGTCAATAATCTAGTTCACATCGCCATGTGATTTAACAGCAATAGTTCACATCACCATGTGATTAACACCCATAGTTCACATCGATATGTGATCAACACCCAAAGGGTTTTACTAGATTCAGTCTTCTAGTTCACATCGCTATGTGATTAACACCCAAGGAGTACTAAGGTGCGATCATGTTTTGCTTGTGAGAGAATCTTAGTCAACGGGTCTATCACATTCAGATCCGTAAGTATTTTGCAAATATTTATGTCAACAATGCTCTGCACGGAGCTACTCTAGCTAATTGCTCCCACTTTCAATATGTATCCAGGTTGAGACTTAGTGTAACTTTTACAACAAACTCTTTTATCACCTCCATAATCGAGAAACATCTCCTTAGTCCTTACTAAGGATATTCTTGACCAATGTCCAGTGATCTACTCCTAGATCACTATTGTACTCTCTTGCCAAATTCAGAGTTAGGTATACAATAGGTCTGGTACATAGCATAGCATACTTTATAGAACCTATGACTGAGGCACAGGGAATGACTTTTCATTTTTTCTATTTTCTGCTGTGGTCGGGATTTGAGTCTTACTCAATTTCATACCTTTGCAACACAGGCAAGAACTCTTTCTTTGACTGTTCCATTTTGAACTATTTCAAAATCTTGCCAAGGTATGTACTCATTGAAAATCTTATCAAGCGTCTTGATCTATCTCAATAGATCTTGATGCTTAATATGTAAGTAGCTTTTACTGAGGTCTTTTCCTTTTAAAGAACTCCTTTAAAACACTCCTTTATGCTTTGCAGAAAAATTCTACATCATTTCTGATCAACAATATGTCACTCACATATACTAATCAGAAAGGCTGTAGTGCTCCCACTCACTTTATTGTAAATACAGGCTTCTCAAAAAGGCTGTATAAAACTATATGCTTTGATCAACTCATCAAAGCGTATATTCCAACTCCGAGAGGCTTGCACCAGTCCATAGATGGATCGCTGGAGCTTGCACATTTTGTTAGTACCTTTAGGATTGACAAAACCTTCTGGTTGCATCATATACAACTCTTCTTTAATAAATCCATTAAGGAATGCAGTTTTGTTTATCCATTTGCCAGATTTCATAAAATGCGGCAATTGCTAACATGATTCGGACAGACTTAAGCATAGATACGAGTGAGAAAATCTCATCGTAGTCAACACCTTGAACTTGTCGAAAACCTTTTTGCGACAATTCTAGCTTTATAGATAGTAACACTACTATCAGCGTCCGTCTTCCTCTTGAAGATCCATTTATTCTCAATTGCTTGCTGATCATCGGGCAAGTCAACCAAAGTCCAAACTTTGTTCTCATACATGGATCATATCTCAGATTTCATGGCCTCAAACCATTTCGCGGAATCTGGGCTCATCATTGCTTCCTCATAGTTCGTAGGTTCATCATGGTCTAGTAACATGACTTCCAGAACATGATTACCGTACCACTCTGGTGCGGATCTTACTCTGGAAGACCTACGAGGTTTGGTAGTAACTTGATCTGAAGTTTGATGATCATCATCATTAACTTCCTCACTTATTGGTGTAGGAATCACTGGAACTGATTTCTGTGATGAACTACTTTCCAATAAGGGAGAAGGTATAATTACCTCATCAAGTTCTACTCTCCTCCCACTCACTTCTTTCGAGAGAAACTCCTTCTCTGGAAAGGATCCATTTTAGCAACGAATGTCTTGCCTTCGGATCTGTGATAGAAGGTGTACCCAACAATTTCCTTTGGGTATGAAGACGCACTTCTCCGATTTGGGTTCGAGCTTTATCAGGATGAAACTTTTTCACATAAGCATCGCAGCCCCAAACTTTAAGAAACAACAGGTTAGGTTTACTGCTAAACCATAGTTCATACAGTGTCGTCTCAACGGATTTAGATGGTGCCCTATTTTAAAACGTGAATGCAGCTGTCTCTAATGCATAACCCCAAAACGATAGTGGTAAAGAGATATCATAGATCGCACCATATCAAATAAAGTGCGGTTACGACGTTCGGACACACCATAACGATGTGGTGTTCCAGGTGGCGTGAGCTGTGAAACTATTCCACATTGTTTTAATTGAAGACCAAACTCGTAACTCAAATATTTGTCTCCGCGATCAGATCGCAGAAACTTTATTTTCTTGTTACGATGATTTTTCCACTTCACTCTGAAATTCTTTGAACCTTTCAACTATTTCAGACTTATGTTTCATCAAGTAGATATCCCCATATCTGCTCAAATCATCTTGTGAAGGTCAGAAAACAACGATGCTTGCCACGAGCATCAGCACTCATTGGATCGCATACATCGGTATGTATTATTTCCAATAAGTCAGTAGCTCGTTCCATTGTTCCGGAGAACGGAGTTTTAGTCATCTTGCCCAAAAGGCACAGTTCGCAAGCATCAAGTGATTCATAATCAAGTGATTCCAAAATTCCATCAGTATGGAGTTTCTTCATGCGCTTTACACCAATATGACCTAAATGGCAGTGCTACAAACAAGTTGCACTTATCATTATTAACTTTGCATCTTTTGGTTTCAATATTATGATTATGTGTATCACTACGATCGAGATCCAACAAACTATTTTCATTGGGTGTGTAACCATATAAGGTTCTATTCATGTAAACAGAACAACAATTTATTCTCTTACTTAAATGAATAATCGTATTACAATAAACATGATCAAATCATATTCATGCTCAACGCAAACACCAAATAACACTTATTTAGGTTCAACACTAATCCCGAAAGTATAGGGAGTGTGTGACGATGATCATATCAATCTTGGAACCACTTCCAACACACATCGTCACTTCACCCTTAACTAGTCTCTGTTTATTCTGCAACTCCCGTTTCGAGTTACTAATCTTAGCAACTGAACTAGTATCAAATACTGAGGGTTTGCGATAAACACTAGTAAAGTACACATCAATAACATGTATATCAAATATACTTATGTTCACTTTGCCATCCTTCTTATCCGCCAATCACTTGGGGTAGATCTGCTTCCAGTGACCAGTCCCTTTGCAGTAGAAACACTTAGTCTCAGGCTTAGGATCAGACTTGGGTTTCTTCACTTGAGCAGCAACTTGCTTGTTGTTCTTCTTGAAGTTCTCCTTCTTCCTTCTGCCCCTTTTCTTGAAACTAGTGGTCTTGTCTACCATCAACACTTGATGTTTTTCTCGATTTCTACCTTCGTCAATTTCCGCATTACGAAGAGCTTGGGAATCGTTTCCGTTATCCCTTGCATGTCATAGTTCATCACGAAGTTCTACTAACTTGGTGATGGTGACTAGAGAATTCTGTCAATCACTATCTTATCTGGAAGATTAACTCCCACTTGATTCAAGCGATTGTAGTACTCAGACAATCTGAGCACATGCTCACTAGTTGAGCGATTCTCCTCCATCTTTTAGCTATAGAACTTGTTGGAGACTTCATATCTCTCAACTCGGGTATTTGCTTGAAATATTAGCTTCAACTCCTGGAACATCTCATATGGTCCATGACATTCAAAACGTCTTTGAAGTCCCGATTCTAAGCCGTTAAGCATGGTGCACTTAAACTATCAAGTAGTCATCATATTGAGCTAGCCCAACGTTCATAACGTCTGCATTTGCTCCTGCAATAGGTCCGTCACCTAGCGGTGCATTAAGGACATAATTCTTCTGTGCAGCAATGAGGATTTAACCTCAGATCACGGATCAAATCCGCAACATTGCTACTAACATTTTTCAACACAATTTTCTCTAGGAACATATCAAAATAAACACAGGGAAGCAACAACACGAGCTATTGATCTACAACATGATTTGCAAAATACTACCAGGACTAAGTTCATGATAAATTTAAGTTCAATTTAATCATATTACTTAAGAACTCCCACTTAGATAGACATCCCTCTAATCCTCTAAGTGATCACGTGATCCAAATCAACTAAACCATGTCCGATCATCACGTGAGATGGAGTAGTTTCATCGGTGAACATCATTATGTTGATCATATCTACTATATGATTCACGCTCGACCTTTCGGTCTCCGTGTTCCGAGGCCATATCTGCATATGCTAGGCTCGTCAAGTTTAACCTGAGTATTCTGCGTGTGCAAAACTGGCTTGTACCCGTTGTAGATGGACGTAGAGCTTATCACACCCGATCATCACGTGGTGTCTGGGCACGACGAACTTTGGCAACGGTGCATACTCAGGGAGAACACTTCTTGATAATTTAGTGAGAGATCATCTTATAATGCTACCGTCAATCAAAGCAAGATAAGATGCATAAAAGGATAAACATCACATGCAATCAATATAAGTGATATGATATGGTCATCATCATCTTGTGCTTGTGATCTCCATCTCCGAAGCACCGTCATGATCACCATCGTCACCGGTGCGACACCTTGATCTCCATCGTAGCATCGTTGTCGTCTCGCCAATCTTATGCTTTCACGACTATCACTACCGTTTAGTAATAAAGTTAAGCATTACATCGCGATTGCATTGCATACAATAAAGCGACAACCATATGGCTCCTGCCAGTTGCCGATAACTTGGTTACAAAACATGATCATCTCATACAATAAAATTCAGCATCATGCCTTGACCATATCACATCACAACATGCCCTGCAAAAACAAGTTAGACGTCCTCTACTTTGTTGTTGCAATTTTTTACGTGGCTGCTACGGGCTTAAGTAAGAACCAATCTCACCTACGCATCAAAACCACAACGATAGTTTGTCAAATAGACTCCGTTTTAACCTTCTCAAGGACCGGGCGTAGCCATACTTGGTTCAACTAAAGTTGGAGAGACAGTCGCCCGCAAGCCATCTCTGTGCAAAGCACGTCGAGGGAACCGGTCTCGCGTAAGCGTACGCGTAAGGTTGGTCTGGGTCGTCTCGTCCAACAATACCGCCGAACCAAAGTATGACATGCTGGTAGGCAGTATGACTTGTATCGTCCACAACTCACTTGTGTTCTACTCGTGCATATAACATCAACATCAATAACCTAGGCTCTGATACCACTGTTGGGTTTCGTAGTAATTTCAAAAAATTTCCTACGCACACGCAAGATCATGTGATGCATAGCAACGAGGGGAGAGTATTGTCTACGTACCCAACGCAGACCGACTGCGGAAGCGATGACACGACGTAGAGGAAGTAGTCGTACGTCTTCTCGATCCAACCGATCAAGCACCGAAACTACGGCACCTCCGAGTTCGAGCACATGTTCAGCTCGATGACGATCCCCGGACTCCGATCCAGCAAAGTGTCGGGGAAGAGTTTCGTCAGCACGACGGCGTGGTGACGATCTTGATGAACTACAGCAGCAGGGCTTCGCCTAAACTCCGCTACAGTATTATCGAGGAATATGGTGGCAGGGGGCACCGCACACGGCTAAGGAATCGATCACGTGGATCAACTTGTGTCAACTTGTGTGTTTAGAGGTGCCCCTGCCTCCGTATATAAAGGAGGAGAGGAGGGGAGGCTGGCCGGCCAAGGGGGGGAGGCGCAGGAGAGTCCTACTCCCTCTGGGAGTAGGATTCCCCTCCAATCCTAGTCCAATTAGGATTCCTTGGAGGGGAAAAGAGGAGGAGGGGGCCGGCCACCTCTCCTAGTCCTAATAGGACTAGGGGAAGGGGGTGGCGCGCAGCCCATCTAGGGCAGCCCCTTCTCTTTTCCACTAAGGCCCACTATGGCCCAAATAGCTCCCGGGGGGTTCCGGTAACCCTCTCGGTATTCCGGTAAAATCCCGATTTCACCCGGAACACTTCCGATATCCAAATATAGGCTTCCAATATATCAATCTTTACGTCTCGACCATTTCGAGACTCCTCGTCATGTCCCCGATCTCATCCGGGACTCCGAACTCCTTCGGTACATCAAAACTCATAAACTCATAATATAACTGTCATCGAAACCTTAAGCGTGCGGACCCTACGGGTTCGAGAACAATGTAGACATGACCGAGACACGTCTCCGGTCAATAACCAATAGCGGGACCTGGATGCCCATATTGGCTCCTACATATTCTACGAAGATCTTTATCGGTCGGACCGCATAACGACATACGTTGTTCCCTTTGTCATCGGTATGTTACTTGCCCGAGATTTGATCGTCGGTATCCAATACCTAGTTCAATCTCGTTACCGGCAAGTCTCTTTACTCGTTCCGTAATACATCATCTCACAACTAACATATTAGTTGTAATGCTTGCAAGGCTTATGTGATGTGTATTACCGAGAGGGCCCAGAGATACCTCTCTGACAATCGGAGTGACAAATCCTAATCTCGAAATACGCCAACCCAACATCTACCTTTGGAGACACCTGTAATGCTCCTTTATAATCACCCAGTTACGTTGTGACGTTTGGTAGCACCCAAAGTGTTCCTCCGGTAAACGGGAGTTGCATAATCTCATAGTCATAGGAACATGTATAAGTCATGAAGAAAGCAATAGAAACATACTAAACGATCAGGTGCTAAGCTAATGGAATGGGTCATGTCAATCAGATCATTCAACTAATGATGTGACCTCGTTACTCAAATAACAACTCATTGTTCATGGTCAGGAAACATAACCATCTTTGATTAACGAGCTAGTCAAGTAGAGGCATACTAGTGACACTTTGTTTGTCTATGTATTCACACATGTATTATGTTTCCGGTTAATACAATTCTAGCATGAATAATAAACATTTATCATGAAATAAGGAAATAAATAATAACTTTATTATTGCCTCTAGGGCATATTTCCTTCACGCCCATGTGGGGTGCGAGCCTTAGGGATAGCACCTTGGCAATGATTTTTGCGACAGCATGAATAAGGCTAATGGGCCTGTAATCGGAAATGCCCTCCGCCCCTTCTTTCTTGGGCAACAACACCACATTGGCCGAGTTGAGCCACTGGAGGTTGTTAGTGCGAAGGGCGCCGAAACAACTAATGACTCTCATGATGTCATGTTTGATGTAGCTCCAACATTTCTTGAAGAAAAGTCCGCTGAACCCGTCAGGACCGGGTGCCTTGTCGCCAGGCATCTCCTTAATGGCCTCCCACACCTCGTCCTCAGTTATATCATTGCCAAGCTCATGAAGATCGAGGGGTTGGATGTTGAGCTCATCCCAGTTAAAATCAGCGGTAGGCGTGGAACCAACCCCCATGACCCCAGAGAAGTGGTCGTGGATAATCTTTTCCTTGCGTGAGTGCTCCGTGACCCATCCACTGGCCAGCCTAATTCGGTGTATGTGATTCTTCCTTCTTCTCGCATTGACGCGGCGGTGGAAAAATTTTGTATTGGCATCCCCTTCCCTTAAATTTGTAATCCTCGCGCACTGCCTTTTCCTAGTCCTTTGCAACACCGCAAGGCTAATCACCCTTCGCTTGAGGCGTGAGCGAAGGTCTAGCTCCTCCACAGAGAGAGTCCGCTCCTCTTGAGCAATGTTCAGGCGAAGGATGACCATGTGGGCTGCATGTAGGTGGATCTTGGCCTTAGAGAACATATTTTTGCTCCACTCAGAAAGCCGCAGAGCAGTCTTTTTGAGTTTATGGTGAAGTCTTAGGTAAGGTTCAGAGTGCTGCATTGGCTCATTCCAAGCTTTTTGGACCACCTCATGAAATCCAGGCAAAGAAACCCAGAAGTTTTCGAACTTGAAGGATCTAGGCCGTCTCGGCCCCTTGACATCAGCTAGCAGTAATGGGCAGTGGTCGGAGAGGGAGGACGACAGGGCATGGAGGCCATGAGTGTTGAAAGTGGTGTCCCACTCGGCATTGCAGAAGAATGAGTCGAGCTTGCATAGCGTTGGGTTATTACGCTCATTGCTCCACGTAAAACGCCGATTCTGAAGGTGGATTTCCTTGAGCTCGCAGGTTTGCAACGCAGACCGGAAGCGGTTGATCCTACTACGATTCACGTTCCTTTTATTTTTGTCTCTAGCTCGGTAGATCTGGTTGAAGTCCCCTAGGACTAGCCATGCCATATCCGGCAACGGCTTGTGAGCGATGATCTCCGCAAAGAAAGCATCTTTGCTAGCCTGGTCCGTGGGGCCATAGACAGTTGTTGCCTTGAAGCATATTCCGGATGAACGAATTCGCACCGAGGCTGACAAACAGTAGTTGGTTGCGACAATGTCATTGACATCAAGAAGGTTCTCATCCCAAAGCAATAGGACGCCTCCCCTAGTTCCGATAGCCGGACGTTGCGCGAAGCCGCGAAATCTACATCCACCAATGGACGCGGCAGTGAACATGTTGACTGAGTTCAACTTCGTCTCCTGAAGGAAAATGAGATGGCAAGAGGACCCCTCAATTGTAGCTTTAACTGTTGCCCTTCGATCTGGGCAATTTAAACCCCTCACATTCCAGCAAAGCGTGTTAATCGGTTGTTCTGTCATGGAGAACTATTGAGCACACTAGGCACATAGAGGTGGGAAAGCAAACTGGATAACAAAGTTTGGTACAGGGGACACACCCAGCCATATTACAGCAATAGGCTCCAACGCTAACCCCTAGCATACAGACTCCAAAAGGTTGCATTAACATGGGCAACCAACTACACCCTACGTTACGGAAACATGAAAGATATTGCTCACGCCATAACGTCTTGCCCTCCTCCATCTTGCAGTCCAGTCGCACCAGCAGCTTGGTCAAGCACCCCTCTCCCCCATGGCCAATCAGCGCGTCCTCAACTGCGTTGACTGTAGGGTTGTCGAGGTCAAAAAAATCTCTCATGGCTATAATCACTTCATCAGGAAGGTGCTGCTTGAACTTGTCCGTGAATGCCTTCAGAGTGTCTTCAGTGACATCCTGCCCATCTCTAGTAATGCCCAGGCTGCGGCAAATGAGGCTCTCAGCCTTCTTGGCCGCTGGCACATCAGGAGCACGCATTGGAGCCCGGCGCACACGCTGCAGAGAGAGGCCTCCGGCAGTTGAGATCTTTACGCCCGCCAAGGTCTTCCTTCGCGCTGCCTGTCTCTTTGTAGGGGACGACAGCGTCGGCTGGGGCACCGGGGTAGGCAGCACCGCAGGCTGGCGCACACAGAAGAGCTGGTCAGGGAGGTCCAATGAGGGTCGGGGCACAACCAGCGCCGCAAGCCCTGCTGGCAAAGCGTCATCAGCCGCATGCAGCCGAGCCCGAGGGGAGGTGGGCGTGCAATGCAGAGCGCCTCTGTTGAGGAGTGGCGGCGTTGGGGAGGCCTCGAAGCCAGGTGGGCGCACCGGAGAGGTGGAGATGAGGGGGCGCAACATGGTCGTCGGGGAGCAGAGCTCAATGAGCGCTGGGCTTCTCTCCTGGCCGAGCGTAGCGGCAACACGCGCCGCATCACGCTTGGAGCTCCTGGGGGCTCGAAGCACCGTGGTTGGCGAATGGGGTGGCGAGGCTGGAGGGGTCAGAGCTTCCCTGGACTGGCGCCTAGCAGACTCCGGGCGCGCCCTCCTTACCGGGCTGCGGCCACGGAGCCCAGCATCCGCAGCAGGGAGAGCCCCCGATGGCAACTGAGCATGCGGGATGGGCAGGAGCTCAATTGCTTGCACCGCAGGCACGCTCATGGAGCCGGAGCCCAACAGCGGTGGCGACGATGAAGGGACGGCAACCGGCAGAGGAGAGGAGGTGCGCCGTCGACCATCACGAGTGCCACGACGGCCATCGCGGTGGCCGTCGCGAGGCGTGCGAGAGAGGCTCCGGCGAATGCGGGCGCCCCAGCCTTGGTCGCCCCTGGACGCGTCCCGCCCGTCGCGACCGCGGCCGCGGTCGCGGTCCTCCTCGTCATCACGGTCGTGCCGCTCGTGGCGCACGGGCCTGGAGATCCTCTCGCGCGTGTCCCTCGCCCTGGACTCGCCGTCAACCACATTGTAGCGCCAAACGTTTGGCCTGGAGACAATTTCGCCAGAGGTTGGGTCTTCATGGATGTCCAGATGAACCAGCACCCGGTGCTCAAGCCCCTTGCGGCCGTACACCGGCGCACCGTCAGTACGCGCCGGCAGGGTGATCCATCTCAGCCTCGGCACCTTACTAGGACAGGGCGTCCATGCCCAGAGGGCCAGCACCTTGGTCGCGGTCTTCAACTTGGACGCGGGCTCGATGTAGTCGAGCGAACAGCCGGAGCCGATGGCGTTGGCGACAGCCTGCTCATCCCAGGCGTAGAGCGGGAGCCCCTCAAGGCAGAGCCGAACATGGTGGCCCATGTCGACGTGCTCTGCGTGCTTCTCCATGCGCCACGCCCGAAGTTGAAGCTTGGTGTTGCCGAAAGGGATGTCGTGGCGGCCAGCGGCGAGCTCAGCATGATGGCGATGAACGAAACGGACCAGGAAGCGCTCGGGGTAGTGGTGGACCACGACGACATCGTCCTTCAGCGCGCCAATCTTGGCAGCAAGGGCCGCCGCCACCTCGGATGTGGACGCCTGGCAGTCGCGATCGAACCAGGCGAGCACCGCATTGGACTCCAGCAGGGCCAGCTCTATGAGCATCGCTGGGGTGTTGTGGATGATGGAGAAGACCTCGGGGCGGACGACATGGTCCCCTGATCAGGCCACGGGAGCAGCCACAGAGGAGGCCATCGCCGCAGGAGGTGCAGGAGGCGCAGCCCCCAGACGGACAGCAGGCGGCCTACGCGGCTTGAGGACGCCGGGACGCAGGTGAGGGCGAGGCTGGTGGGTGCAGCCGCGCGCCTTGTGGCTGGCAGACGACGGGGTCGCGACAGTCGATGGCCCTGTGGCGTGAGCAGAGACAGCGGAAGCACCTTCCTTTTATCCAGTCGGGGAGGGGATTGCGCGCAGTGAATGCAGCGAAGCGCTCGGCCGGTGGGCGTGGCCGGCGGGACTTAACTTCTACCCAAGGCGCTGTCACCTCAGCCTCGAGCCCCGCGGCCGCCGCGCCGCGCGGGATTGAAAGCTCAGCACGCGCCTGCGGCCTCTCAGACTGAAAGCAAGCAAGCCATCCCCCGGCGTGCCCAGCAATAACTTCGGGCGCGTGGACGGGACGGGCAACTCCCGGCGCATTGAAGCCAGTGGTTGGGGCAGATACGCGGGCGAGCAGCTCCGAAGGGGTTTCCGGCACCCACTTCTCGACCGAGGTAGCGTGGGCAGGACGCCCAGGGGGAGCGGCGGCGGCGGCGCCCAATCCAGATCTGGATCGGCTGCGGGCGCTGAGCTCAGCGGCGGTGGGGGGAAATCCCAGAGAAGCTGCTGGGGTTTGTGGATCAGGCCGGCGAGTAGTGCCAGGGACTGGGACGGGGAGGTGGCCGACGGCGTCGGAGGGACCGCCGCCGGTATGGGCCTGGTGGCTAGGTCGGGGGTGGGAGCAGGCATGAGAGATAGACTAAGAGAAAGTTGTGAGTCTCTATCTTGTTGTGCGTGTACGGAAGATGAAGCAGTTTTGATGTCTACCTTTCTCATATATATTATACATTTTATAAGTACATATGAACATTATTTATACACCTTTATGGTTTTTTAATATAAGATTAACATTTTTATTCTTCATCTATACTTTTTTCATACACCTTGAACATTTTTTGTCTACATCAGAAACATTTTAGTACAAAAAATTTAACATTTTTCAAATACATCATTAACATTTTTTTAATACATCTTTTGATGTCTATATTTTTTATGCACATTGTGCATTTTTATATACATAAAAAGCTTTTACACATTTAACATTTTACAATAGATTATTATTTTTTTTAAATATATGTTTTGATGTCTATTTTTTCATACACATCGTATATTTTTCATATAAATGTAAACATTTATTTATACACGTTTAACTTTTTCGCAATATATGATTAGCATTTTTTTAAACATATGTTTGATGTCTACTTTTTGTGTACACCTTGTACACCTCTTGTATACATCAGGATCATTTTGTTATACACGTTTAACATTTTTCAAATACATGATTAACATTTTTGTCATATACATGTTTTGATATCTAATTATTTTCATAAAGGTTGTCTAATTTTGTATAGATCAGAAAAGAAATCTATACAGATTTAAAAATATTCAAATGCATGAATAGTGTTTTTGGTAATGTATATATATATTCAAAATATTTTTAATATAAATGGAAGTTAAAGAAACCAGAACAACAATGTAAAACAATGGAAGAAAAATGAGTGCTTAAGGACCCACGCGCTGGCCGACCCATTCTTGTAGGTGAGCGCTCATACTGTCTCGCACTAAGCAAAGTATAGTTACGGCCCTTTGTGGGCGCTCAATCGTTCCACGGTTTGACTAATCGACGGGTTGACCATTGACTTTCAGGAAAAATATGAACCTAAAAGATAAACATACTTTAAAAAAAACAACATATACAAAATAAAAAAATCATGGATTTTGTAAAAATCTCAGGAATTTGAAAAAACTTTAATTTAAAATAGTTTGCGAAATTCAAAAGGCTCACGCATTTGAAAAAGTTTGCTAATTTTAAAAAAATCACAAGAAAGAGAAAAAGGTTAAAAATTTGAAAAACTATCACCTAATTGAGAAGAGATTAACAAATTTAATAAAAAATATTTTAAACTTAATAACGGTTCACAAATTTGAGAAGATGGACCAAAAGCCTCTGAAAACTCCCCAAAACCGGGTTGGGAAGCATCGGCGAGCTTCCCTCGAAAAATTGTCTTAGATTGGCCGACCCATTATGATCGACTGGTGTGCACCTTCCCTTTACCAATAGAGCTAAAAGTGACGCTATTACTACTAATTAGTAAACCTATATCAAGAGCTCCTATACAACGCCTTCTCCGCCATGAAACCAAGTGATGTTCATGCGCCTGGGCCGGCCCAAGATGAGAGCTATCTATCATGTGCCTAGTCTTTGTGGGCGCTCAATCGATATCACAGCATGACCGATTGACCATTGACTTTAGGAAGAAAAGAATGAATTTCTGAAAAAATCGCAAATATGGGGAAAAGTTCAGAAAAATGAAAAAAAAATCGCTGATTTTGAAAAACCTTCATGAATTTTAAAAAGCTTCATAAATTTAAAATAAGTTTGTGAACTTATAAAAGTTGACGCATATGAAGAAAGTTTACAAATTTTGGGAAAAATATTCACGATTTTACAAAAAGTTCACAAATTCGAGCTAAAAGTTTGACTTTGAATTTTTTAAACTTAATTGGGAAAATTTTAATGAATTTAAGAAACATACAAATTGGCAAAATGGTCCACAAATTTGAGGAATAGTTTATGAGTTTTGTGAAGGGTTTAAGAATTTGAAAAAGTTCACACATTTGGAAAAAGGAAAAAACCTGAAGAAAACTCGCTCTAGAAAACGAGAAGACAAAAAAATTTAAGAGGACCTTCTAGTAGTTTCCAAAATCGAGTTGGGAACTTTCGAGGTATGAAATTCTTATGTCTTGCATGTATATTAGGATTGAAGGGTATGCGCCATGTACCAATAGAGCTAAAAGCGACGCTATGAACGCTAAATATCAAATGCCATTTTTAGGAAATGCATCTTTTTTTAAAGTTCAAAAATCATGGGGATACAAATGATGTCGGGCAAAATAGAAAGCACACATGGCTCCTGAAAGTAATAGAAGAAGACATGGCGATAGTTTACCTCTCAAAGGATAGCAGCATAATGATAGGGAGCTTCGATATCAATATCAATATTCGCAAGAACTTCTAGGCAGTTTGAAGCGATGTATATGGAGTCGATGTGGATGTGAGTTGCGAGAGCCAACGCTTCATTGCACGACCGAGATTCAAGGGCCCTCGGGTCGACGAGGCCTTCAAAAACCACCATCGATGAAACAAGTTACTGGGCGTGTGATACGTCTTCAATGTATCTATAATTTATAAAGTATTCATGCTATATTTACATTATTTATATACGGTTTTGATGTACTTTTATATTATTTTATGGACTAACTTATTGATCTAGTGCCCAGTGTCAGTTCCTGTTTTTTTTGTATGTTTTTGGTTTCGCGGGAAATCCATATCTAGGAATGTCCGAACATAATGAAAAGTTACGACATTTTTTAATGGAAAACAAGAAACCTGCAAGCATGCGAAGAGGACGAGAAGATGGGTGTGGGACCCACAAGTCCAAGGGGTGCGACTTACCCCCTGGTCGTACCATCCAGACTAGTGGGCCCCCTACATCTCCGTTTGACCTAATTCATGGCCTATAAATTCACATATATTCCAAACCCTCGGGGCGAGAACCTGTTTCACGACGATCCAATCTAGAGGCCTTTTCTGGTACTCTTGCGGAGGGGGGAACCATCCACGGAGGACTCTTCATCAATCTTGTCGCCTCCATGGTGATGCATGAGTAGTTCATGCTCAGGGCTGAGGGTATGTACTAGTAGCTGTGTGTTTGATCTCTCTTTCTCTCATGTTCTTGATGGATTTGATCTTGATTGTATCATGAGCTTTATTAATAAAGTTGGGTCTTATGATGTTCATATCCCTCTCTCTTTTTGTGGTGAATTGTGTCTTACTCTTTTAAGTTTTTTTATGTTGGATTGAATATTTTGGATTTGAGATCACTTGATGCATGTCTGGTAATTAACTTGCGGATACTTGTGGTGACTGATGTCACTTGAACTACGTCGACACTTCTCTAAAGAGGAAGGGATGATGCAGCACAGTTACAGTAGGTATTTCCCTCATCGATGAAACCAAGGTTAACGAACCAGTAGGAGAACCAAGCAACACTATGTAAACGATACATGCACACAAAGAACAAATACTTGCAACCTGACGCTTATGAGGGGTTGTCAATCCCTCTACGGGTAACGGCGCCAGAAATTGTCAAGTTGACGGGATAAAATTTATGATAGATTGGATAAATAGATCTCGAATAAACACGGAATAAAATAAGTAATAAAAAAGTGCAGCAAGGTATTTTTGGGTTTTTTGGAATAATATATCTGAAAATAAAAGCAAATAAAAATAGATCTCGAAGGCAAATATGATAAAGAATAGACCCGGGGGGCCGTAGATTTTACTAGTGGCTTCTCTCGAGAAAAATAGCATACGATGGGTAAACAAATTACTGTTGAGCAATTGACAGAACTTCAAATAATCATGACGATATCCAGGCAATGATCATTAAATAGGCATCACATCCAAGATTAGTAGACCGACTCCCGCCTGCATCTACTACTGTTACTCCATACATCGACTGCTATCCAACATGCATCTAGTGTATTAAGTTCATAGAGAAACGGAGTAATGCAATAAGAACCATGACATGATGTAGATAAGATCTATTCATGTAGGAATAGAACCCATCTTGTTATCCTTAACAGCAATAATACATATGTGTCATGTCCCCTTCTTTCACTGGGATTGAACACCGTAAGATTAAACCCATCACAAAGCACCTCTTCACATGGCAAGAAAATTCGATCTAGTTGGCCTAACTAAACCAAAGATTCAAAGAAGAAATGTGAGGCTATAAATAATCATGCAGATAAGAGATCAAAACTCAAATAACTTTCATGGATAAAATAGATCTGATCATAAACTCAAAGTTCATCAGGTCCAAACAAACACACTGCAAAAAGAGTTGCATCAAATAGATCTCCAAGAGACCATTGTATTGTGAATCAAAAGAGAGAGAGAGAGAGAGAGAGAGAGAGAGAGAGAGAGAGGAAGCCATCTAGCTACTAACTACGGGCCCGAAGGCCTACAATGAACTACTTACGCATCATCAAGAGGCACCAATGAGAATGATGAACCCCTCCGTGATGGTGTCTAGATTAGATCTGGTGTTTCTGAAACTTGCGGCAGCTGGAATTGTGTTTCGTCGACTTCCCTAGGGTTTTTGGATTTTCGGGGTATTTATAGAGCAAAGAGGCAGTATGGGAGGCGGCCGAGGTGGGCACAACCCACCAGGGCGCGCCTGGGCCCCCAGGCGCGCCCAGGTGGGTTGTGCTCCCCTCGGAGCCCCCCTCTGGTACTTCTTTGGCCCAACAAGTGTTTTCTGGTCTAGAAAAAATCCCCAAAAAGTTTCACTGTGTTTGGACTCCGTTTGAAATTGATTTTCTGCAAAGTAAAAAAACAAGCAAAAAACAGCAACTGGCATTGAGCACTATGTCAATAGATTTGTCCCCAAAATTGATATAAAGTTGCTATAAAATAATTGTAAAACATTCAAGAATGATAATATAACAACATGGAACAATAAAAAATTATGGATACGTTGGAGACGTATGAGTAATCTACGCATAAAGGTTGAACGATACGTATCATATGGTGTTGTCGTAGTACGATCTCTAGGGGCTATCCATGACACTTTGGGGATGGTTCAATAGATTAATTGGAAACACAACTTTGAGGTGGTTTGCTACCTATGTGATTTCATCATACTTTCTCCGATAGAATAGAAACTTTGGAGTGATTCTTTGTTGCACTCTGAGGGATTATCATGATGTTTAAATATTTTAATGATGTTGAGAGATTGCACCAGTGAAAGTATGAATCCTAGGCCTTGTTCCAAGCAACGCAATACCGTCTTAACTCACTTTTGTTACTTGCTACCTTACTGTTTTTATTTGTTCAGATTACAAAACCCTATTACCATCCGTACTACACTTGTATCAACATATCTTCGCCGAACTAGTACATCTATACAACTAACAATTGTATTGGGTGTGTTGGAGACACAAGATACCACTTGTATTTGGTTGCAGGGTTGTTTGAGAGAAAAACATCTTCACCTACACCTCCCACGGATTGAGAAACCTTAGGTCATCCATTTTAGGGAAATTTGCTATTGTCCTACAAAACTCTGCGCTTGGAGGCCCAACAAAGTCAACAAGAAGAAGTTGCATAGTAGACATCAACGTGTTTGTCCATGGAAATTGTTGTTGCCACACCTCTGGTATCATTTATGGAGATGCCCATGTCTACATTCACCTTCGCATCATGCTCAACCAGTGCTAGCCAAGATTTCCTTGGAGCTAGTGATTCTGTCACATGCATGTCCTTCCGTGTTACACGCGGCTCCCTGGAACTTGCATGCAGGTCCTAGGGCTGCGGGTGTTATGTAGTGATGAAGCACGACGTGTTCATGGGTCTCTAAAATTGTTAGTCATGTATAACACACCTTCTAGCACACAACATTGCCCACATCATAACAAGTACGTGAGTGAGGTCTGCTGGAGGGAGACTGTCCACTAACCAGAATATCCATAACTTAGCATCATGTGTGCGGTTCAAGATAATAGTGCCCCGTCAGCGCCTCATCTGCTAGAGCCCACACAATTTGCCATCCTGCACTCAAATAGGGAATGGCGCCATGAGTCAAAAGTTGAGTTGGAAATTGAGCATGATGTTCTATCCGGCAAACCTCCTATTGTTATGTACGTCGCCTGTGAGTAGGGATGTTTGTGCAAGGCACCAAGCAAATACCCTTATTTTCGACGGTACATTCATACCCACAATTTCCCCCAAGCTTTTTACTCGGACTCGATATGAGAGTGGCCTAGAATATGCTCAAACCAATCCGTACGCTACTTCTTCGTTGATGACAATAATATGCACACTGATCTCATGGTAAACACCCCTTGGTCTCATAATTCCATAACCAGAAGTCCTCCTACACTCTAGAGCTGAGAGGAATATTTTGGATTACCTCCTTGTCCATATCAAACAAAATGTTCATCAATTATGGCTACATTCCATGATTTTGTGTTGTGATAAATAAGTTTTGGGACCTTTTGCGATGGATTCAAAGGTTTGGAACAAATCGACCTCAACTTGAAGTCCCAAGGAATCCAGTTATCATAATAAACATTCGTATCTTCCCCATTGTCAATCCTCTTTATAAGACCTAACTTGATGGTATCTCTTCCTTCCAAAATGGACCGGCACACTTGCGAGGGATGATTTCCTAAGTCCTCATCAAGAATAGAGCATGTGGGGTAATAAATAGACTTGAGAATGCATGGGCTCAGAGAGTTAGGTGTTGGAAATATGCCCTAGTGGCAATGATATTTGTATTATTTATTTCCACATTTATAATTAATATTTCTATACTATGATATAACTGCTATGGTTCTTGAATATGTGATTCAGACAAAAACTCATATGGTGTAGTGATATAAACGATAAAATGAGATTCCTAGTCTTGCCTCTAGGACTAGTTGAAGTGTTAATTTGATGATTCTGTTTTCCTGATCATGGGCATGAAGTAATGCAGTAACATTTGAGAGGATTTTGTTGGTATAATGCTCTTATTGAATTGATCCAAGTTGTATGTTATACTTAGAGATTATATCGTCTTGAGTCTATAGTTCATAACACATGAGTTAACGTATGTATGATTCCTTTGACCATGAGAGTATCAAGTCACTCCATGTCGGATGGTGCAATTTGGGCTTGTTCCAAGGTCATTCGTAATAGGTTGATCACAATGACAACTTACAAGTTCATCAAAAACGTATGACGAGAGACTGGATAGCTTGAGACTGGAATTTACTCCTCAGCGATGGAGAGATATTCTTATGACCCTCTCGGTGTGACGACATTCATCATCATCTATCCATACACAACGTGAATTGTTCACGGGGATGCCAGAACACGAGAATGAGAAAAAAGAACAAAACTAATAACGAGGAAGACTGATATAGAGAGCATGTGTTGATCTCATGGGGATACCGATATATCTCACCTCGGGTTTTGCAACATATCGCGAAGCAATAGGAATGACATATGATACCAAAATGTTCACTCAAATATTATTCGTGTGAGTATAGGGGTCAATACGAATGTCCATGCTTCCGCAATTGATCATTTTGAATGAAAGGTGTTTCGGTCATGTCTATATTTCACCGAACATGCAGGGTCACACACTTAAGAATCTTTGATCTGTTGAGGGGTAATTGAGTTAGGAATATTGGAGAATATCATTGGAAATGTTTAATAGATATTGGAAATTGTTACACTAGAGAACCAAAAACGTTTTAGGAAAACCGAAAGTGTTTTCAGAGAAACCGGGTAAACTGCATAGGTGAAAAGATTCCACAGGACTTAAGAATAATTTAGGAGGGCTCTGATATTTACTGGGATGCCCCCACATGGAATAGGTATAGACGCCATGCGCAGCCCATATAGGCCAGGCCTATTAAGGGGCAGCCACATGGGCCTAGAAGCCCATGTAGGTGGCACCTCCCCTCCTTGCCTTGCACTCCAAGTGGAGGGTGCGGCTACGTTTGGAGGAGGGGCCCCACCTCCTTGGCTGCCACCCCTAGGGAAGGGAGCCCCTCCTCGAAGTCGACCTCCCTCTCCCTCCCACCTATAAATACCCAAACGGGCACCCCCTTTGTACACACCAGTTCCTACAAAGGTTCGGGCACCCCCCTCTCTCTTGTTCTCCACCAAAGTCCTCTTCGAAGGACTGATCCTCCCTCTACTTCTTCTCCGGCATTACTGAGCTCTAGACGGAGAAGCCCTGCCGGATCATCTTCACCAACTCTTCTTCCATTGCGCCTCGTTTGTTGGTAAGACCAGATCTAACATTGTATGCACAATCTTCATAGTGGTCTTGGCGTCTTCATCTTAGGCCGTTTTTTTTGTTTGTACTGCGTTTCCCAACAATAGGATCCTACAAGAGGCGCCATGCCTAGTAGACAAGCAAAGTCAAATTAAAAAACTCAATATCACGAAGATTCATAACTCCCATGAATTTGGGTTGTGTCATGAGCTCCCATAAAACCCAATTTTTTCCTCTCACCCATCCTTGATCCGCACTAAAACTTACGAGAAGTACGTTGATGTGCTGACACAACCCACATGGGAGCTTGAAGCATGCCATGTAATAGGTCAGAATTG
>NC_041381.1:546669576-546684812 GCF_002162155.2 Triticum dicoccoides | reverse complement strand
AGTATTTGAAACAACCTTCTTTGGCTCTCCCCACATAAGAGGGGAGACCCAAATAATTTCCTGACAACTTCTCATTCTCGACATCTAAGACTTGCTTAATTTCCTATCTCAAAAGGTCAAAATACCCTTGAGTGAAAAGCATAGAGGACTTATATCTACTAGATCATTGATGGCGTGCGTTGCAGCGCCCGTCTATCTTGAATTTATGATAAATATACTCAAATGAGTTATTTCATGTAAGTTTTTCATTTCTTTTGAAACAAGACACCCAATACAGTACTTCCTCCGTCCCATAATGTAAGATGTTTTTTTTACTCTAGTATAATGTCAAAAAACGTCTTACATTATGGGAAGGAGGGAGTAGTAAATAATATTGTATTATATCCGTTCAAAGGAGGGAGCACTAAGTTGGAACGAAGCAACAGATATTTCACTCAGTGAACCAATGGCAGCAAAAACATTGACCCGCAGCTGGCATACTTGCAGTTTTGCATCCAATCATAGGGATAGAAAAAATACGAATGCAATAGTTACTACGAGGATGCAAGTAAAATCTTCATATTATGATGACGCTGCATACATGGTACATCCATCTGAAAAACAGGCCCTCTGCTGCACACTCCCTTGAAATGATTAGAACATGTTTTTATCACAAACACAGTAAAAAAATCCTTTACTATTGAGATCTCAAGCTTTCTTTGGCCGTTCCTGCAAGTATTACAAGCTCTCCCCAAACTACACATGGAAAGAGGTCAAACCTGCTTCTGGAAACAACATTCATTGATACTCAACAATCATACCAAGTAACAACGAAATAAGAACGTCTGAATTAGTTGATATTATCTCGACATTCTTCAACTGCACAATCTATACCTATGGGCGCAAGTACCAGCAGATTCCAAGGAATACCTTCGTTAGCTCGGTAACAATCGAGGTAAAAATCTAGGCAACAACCCAAAAGAAACATGAATACACCACTGCATTTGACACAGATGGGAAACAAGATGAACCATCATCATATACTTAGGGTGGGAAAAAGGATCATCATGCTGCTGTTACGAATACAACCTTCAACACATCAGTATAGCTTGTACTGAAAATGATCATAGTCATCATCTAGCGCACAATGCTGTAAAAAGATCATCTACACACAATGATAAAAGGAAAAGCTACATACTATAGAGAAGTTGTGTAAGCTTTTGTTATCTTCTTTGTAAGGCATTTCAGTACAGGCTCCCGAGAACCATGGACCGTCGGTGAAGAACTAAAGATAGATATCTTTTTCACCTTTGACAGGTGATGTGAGTATTAAAAACGACAGGAAACTGATTACACATACATGTACTAAATAAATACGCTTGTTTGTATCAAAATTTCCTACTCCGTAAATAATATCAAACGTGGACGAATCACCTAAGGGTTTTGGATCACTGAGGCTATTAAAGTCAAATTAGAAATAGACAACAAGATAGAGCGAGATTGAGATGGATTCTCATAAGACATATTTGGTGTAACCTTGTTCATTCAGATAAATATGGGAAGACGTCTCATGCAGTAAGAAGATGAAGCACACATCTAGAGACAACATCTGAAACAATTGATAGCATGATAGGCAAAATGCAGTCCGATCTAAGAAGCAATTGCACTCGGTCAGCGACATAGGACTAATGGATGACTCAAAAATCAAAAGTAGCAAGTCAAATCTTGCCCGTGTTATACTAATTGACTATTGGACTAAGAATGTATTTATATCTGTTCTAAATTAAACTTTAAGCTTGTTTCTTGGCATATAACAATTTCTCACTGAAATAGATAATGCAAGAAGCGCCATAAGATTAAAAGATAGCCAGCAATGGACTTGACCATTCAAGCAACCTGTATCATCATAGGTTTCTGGAGCTCTAGACACAGCACATGTATGGGCAGTATGGCAATCTACTACAACTAAGCAACAGAATCAGGAGATCAACCATTGCAACGGAAAAAAAAATAACAGACGAGGTTACTGCAGTACACTCACCTGATTAGCTGGACAAATTCGACATTCATTTTGCAGCACCATATCTTGCATGATGCTGGACCCTCCTGACCAATTAACCCATGTGATGGTCTTATTAAAAACGTCTAAAAGGGAAATCAAGGTGGCAAATGCGAACACCGGAATCTGCAGCAACATTGCCATAAGCCAATATGCTTACGCTATTTTTCCAAGTAATAAATCATACGAGTCTAGATAAACAAATTTATGTTGTACTTTCAGAAACGATAGTTACATGGAAAATTTCATGTAGGAAGAGCCAAAGATCTCATAAAATACTTTGTGTTTTTGTTCTAGACGAAATGAAAGCAATGATAGAATGCTATAAAACAGAGACTTCCTATAGTTCCACAAAAAAAAGGCTTGCTACAGTCATCTGGATAAGTATGTAGTAACCAAAGGGTGGCCAATATCAAAATGCAAGTTAAGTGTTTGTGCACAACGAGGGAAATTACACACACACTTTCAATTCTATTATTGATGGTAACGAATATTGAGCAGTATATATAGCACAAAGAGGGAGTATGTTTTAATTTTTCTAAAACCAAAGAGCAATATATAATCGATCAATGATTTACTTGGGGATATAGAAATTTCCAACTTGTTTGGGTTGTGAATGGGAGAAAGAAAAAAGACGTTAATGGATACATCTGAAAACAATGGTGATACGAAAGATCAAAAACTGCAGTTTACATAAATGCTGCAAACTTCAGTAAATATTCATTTGACTCGATTATTTCAAGCATATTCCAGAGTCCAGACCACAAAGGGCTGTTATGCAACGAGAAAGAAAGCACATTGTTGGTAATGTATGAAAGGCAGCGCAAAATACTGACAAAGCAGGTCCTTGGACTTGAAGGTTGGAATCGATGGTCCAGTAATGTCACTGGGACTGGGCACTGTTGTTGTGTTAGCCCATGCATAAAGGTCCTTGCCCCATTCTACTTCTCTCAATTCTGCTTGTCAGGTGCAATATTTTGCGCTACACTGAAGGATAGTGCACAACAAAGAGAAACCATGATTCAGTCTTCTCCATGGTGAAAATTTACCTCGCTGACATATCTAAAATGTAGAAACTGATGTATATACCTGCTCGACGGCCGTCGTGAGATGACGCAAGAGGAGATCCATTGGGGAGGCGGAACATCAGGCAGTTTTCTCTCAAGAAGATCACTGGGGGAGAGTTTGATTCAGTATGCATCTGGCAATTGCCTTCATCCTCACGCCACCAAGACAGACGGGGAGTGTTCATCACGGTTTCCTCGCGCCACCATGAGATGAGAAGGGTTTCGCCGTTGTGGAGTCAAGTGAAGTGTGAACCACGGGGCAAGGAGGAGAGAAGATGATGGAAGGACGCAGCAAGGACCAAGGAGGATAGGAGGCGACACGGACAAACTTGGAAAGGGATCGGGGGAGGGAAGGAGGAGGCGGCGCGGTGGTTGCAGCTGTCGACGACGCAGGAGGGGATTGCGGGGTTTGGCGGCGACTCGATGCAGCTGCCACGACGCAGGAGGAGAGCAGTGGCGGCGGCAAACACAACCCTAATCGCGAGATGGGCGTGCCAAGGTTGAAGAAGCAGAAGGGGGCTGAACCGTCGCTGTGTCCTTTGCTGTATTTCGCCCCACGCTGGATTAAAGCCCATTAGGCCCAATTTCACCGCAGGCTTCCGATATTGTTACAGGAGTAGCGGCCCTGTGAATTAGCGCTCGGTGGTTTGGTTCACATCTAATCGGACGGTTTAACATCCAAAAGTAGCGATCCCACGGCTGCAAACACTGATAGCCTGGGAGGGCTGGAAAGATGCTCGGTTATAATATATCTAAATTTATCTGTTGTCCCGAGGCACTACAATATTTCTGCAGTAAAGAGTCAACTCGCCTGCCCATATCAGGAGTAGCATTAAAAGGAGTAAATTGTCATCCACAAAAAGGAGGAGGTTCTAAATATTTTGAAATATTATAAATACATAAATATGTAAAAAATAATATAAAAATTTAAAAACGATCATTGCACACAAAAAGACCTATCCATGTAGTAGTTTAAAGTTTTTGCTTCATTTAATTTTAAAAAGTTCGTAACATTCATAAAAATATTTGTGCATTAAAAATATTTGTGTGTTCCAAAAAATGTCCGTGAATTTTAATTTTGTTTCACAATGTAAAAAATGTTCACATCATCTACAAATGTTTTGTACAATTCAAAACAATGTTCTTCATTTTTTTAAATCATGGTCTCTAAGTTGTATTCATGAAATTTTTCTAAATGTTTATGCAATTTTAAAAAATGTTTGTAAATTTATATCAAATGTTTGTAAAATTCAAAGAAATCAAGTGTTCCAAAAATATGTTCGTGAATTTTTTTAAAAAAAATTATATGATGAAAAAAATGTTCATGTAGTTAGGAGATTTTTTTACCATTAAAGTATTTTTTCCTGATATTTAAAGAAATACTAACTCTCAAAAAATGGTTTACACGTTAAAATAATTGGTCATGACTTTTTTGAAAATATTCAGTGTTCGTGCAGAATGTAATTCAGGATAAAATGTGCATTTGACAAAGTATTCAACGTGTAATTCAGGAAAATGTTCAATGTGTATTTGAAAAAAATGAACCTATATACGAGAAATGCTCAACATGTATTTTAGAAAAGTAGGCAAATTATTAATTAATTAATTAATTAAACAACGAAAACATAAGAAAAAAATTAAAAAGAAAAGAAAACCACCAAAGAAAGCACAAATAAAACCGAGAAAAGAAACACATAAATGGAGAAAAAGAAAAATAGCAAGAAGAGGAAAAAAAAATGCAGAATTAGATGCAGGGAGGGCAAGTTGTCTTGGCCTCTTGACCTAGCCAGCCGCCGCCTCCAAAAAGCTAGGGTACTCTGCCTCCCACCAACGCCGACATCGGCCCGTCCCGTCTCCGGTGGCCTTAGGGCCATGGAGGCGGAATGGATCTCGCCTCTTGTCGGTGGGAAGGCTCTTTTTTTAGATGTTTTTTGAGCTTTGTTAGGGTTTGTGTCCTGCTCAGGAAGGCGAGACGGCGGAAGCTCCCTGAAGATGGAATAAAGGTCTCCCCACCTAGCCCCCCTTCCGGTGATGCGTCTAGCATTATCGGTGGCGTGCGGAGGTGTGTCTCCCACAGATCTATCTTTGGTGGATTTGCTCGGATCTATTAGTCGTTCGTCTTCGTTCTTGTGTTTCCAGGTTGGATCCTTTTGATCTAAACTCTTCATCTGCGCTGCGGCGGTTGCTATTCTGGTGCATTTGTTCTATGGAGCCTTGGCACGACGACTTCCTGATTGTCTACTACAACAAGGTTTGCTCATCTCCGGCGAGGGAGGGGCGATGACAGCGGCGCGCCTTTGGCTCGCTTCAGTGCTTGTAGTCCTTGCTAGGTGGTCTACGGATATGGATGTTTTATTATTTCTACCATAATTGAAGATGACTAGATTCGAGGTTTTCCCGCAAAAAAAAGGTAAAAAAAATACATTGAAAAAATGTCGCCCGAAATCTTTTTTTAATAGATCATGAGGGGGCAAAATTCCTCGAGGATCCATTATCATAATGAAACCTGTGCATCATAGTTTAGTAGCAAAACAAAACCAAGTTATAATTATGGGAAAGATAAACTGAGGTTACAGCCTAAAAGTTTAATGATGGCTTCCACATATTAAAAAGATTGACTTGAAACAGTGCAACACATTCACGGAGCATCTACCAGAGACTTGCACTTCAGCGATGAAGTGGCAATGGTCTTGGACTTCTTCAGTTTGGGGAGTGCACCAACACCATATCCCAGTGAGGAAGACCAACAGAGAAGGTCCCCACATGAGCATTGCACCAGACAAGCATAGTTTAGCTAGAGAACATAAGTTGTGTCAGAACATGCCTTAGTCACCCCACTGTCAGAGGGTGAGGAGACCTGATTAGTGTAGTTAGCATTCGCATGCAATCTTTTAAAACCGATACAAATTGGCTATTCAATATTTACAAAACCGTTTTAGAAAGCTACAACATTGAGTCGGCCAGTTACGGAAGTGGGAGAGCGAGATTCGAGTAAATCTTGCAATAAGCGATACATAGCCCTCTCAGGAATTTCCTATTCATCGCTCTTTGTGTTGATTTGTCGACACTTCACACACAGAGCGATGCGCGAGCACACGTTCTGCGTCGGCATGTCAAAGCGTTTAACCGATCCGGGTTTGGGAACATTCTCGAAGGTTCCTCGTATGATTTTCTTCTTCTTTTACTTTGTTTTTACGGTTTTTGTTTATTTTATCCTTTTTCTTTCTTCCCTTTTTCTTGTCTGTTTTGTTTTTCTTTTTTTCCTTTTCAAGTTTCTTTTTTACCTTTTCGAAAACACAATTCCAAAAAGGTTCAGTTTTAGAAAAATTATAAATTATAAAAATGTTCGGTAATTTCAAAAAACGTACGTGCTTTCCTTTTTTCAAAATTTCAAAAAATATTCCTGTTTTCAAATTTTGTTCACAAATTTAACAATATCCGGTAATTTTCTTTTAAAAAATTGTGTTTCCAAACAATTGTTCAGAATTTAAAAATATTAGTGTTTTCAAATTTTGTTCAGAATTTAAGAAATGTTCGTGTTTCTGAAAAATATGTGGAATTTCAAAAAATTTCATGTGTTCCATTAGATTACCATAATTTCGAAAAATGCTATTATTTCCAAATTTGGTCACAAATTCAAAAAAGGTTTATGTTTTCAAAAGATATAAAAAAAGTTAGCTTTTCTAGAAAAAGTTTGAAATACAATAAAAAAATTGATTGGCTATGGTAGCCATCCGCTACAGTGAACCAAACCGCTAGAGTGCTCCGATTACTACATCGGCTCGACCGCTACAGTGGTTGTCGCTAGAGTGGTGTATGTTAGGCACTGCTACATGCTCAGTTGATGGGCCGGCTTAGTTGATGACTCCCTGTGTACATGGGGTACCTATTGACGTAGTGAGCATCGCCAAATCCTACTTGACGGTCGCTACATCGGTTACATCGTAATCGATAAAACAAACACGCACCCCTACCTCGCTACATTTCTTTATGGGCCGACTACTTTAAGGGGAATCTCCCTTTCCGTTTCTGGGAAGCTCCCAGAAGCTTCCTAGGACGGTTTTCTTCCTGCCCTTTTTTGGATCATTTTTTTGGTTTTTATTTTTCCTTTTCCCCTTTTTTTCAAAAGTGCAAACTTTTTTCCAAATTCATGAACTTGTTCAAACTCATGTTTTTTTTCAAATGCGTGATTTAAAAAAATCATGAACTTGTTTTCAAATCATGTAAACTTTTATTCGAAGCCGTGAATTTTTTCAAATGCATGAATATATTCAAACCCATGAACTTTTTTCAAAATATGGACTTTATTTTTCAAAATCAGCATTCTTTCAAATTCGTGAACTTTTTATCGAAATTGATGATTTTTTTAATTTGTGAATTAAAAAATACGCAAGCTTTTTACAAACTCATGATTTTTTCCAATTACATGAAATTTTTCCAATTTTTGACCATTTGTTTTGGCATATTTAAGAACATTTTAAATACATCAACATTTTTCGAGTTTGGAAACTTTTTTCAAATTTTTTTGAATCCGTTAGCATTTCTTGAGTACATGAAATTTTTCAAAATTTGTGTTTTTTTTATGAATTCATGAACTTGTCTTAACTTCGTGAAAATTTCTTCTGACGTGTCCTGATTTTTTGTATGGTCTATGATCCATTCCGGTCAACTGGTCCATCGGTCAACCTCTTCACTTTTCATCTGATCGAGCGACCTCGCATTGTTGGGCCCGACCAGGCAAGCATGCACGTGAATGCTTGTTCACTAGGCGGCGCAACAAACACTTAGGAGGAGCTCTCGAGGACGTCACATAGGACGAGATCACTTTTTGTGAACAATTTTTGAAAACCTTGAATATTTTTGGAAATTTCTATTTTTTAATGTGTGAACAAACATTTGAAAACCTGAATGTTTTTGAAAATTATGATTTTTAAAAATGCTGTCATTTTTTGAAATTTCCTAACACTTTTTGGAAACATGGATATGTTTTAAAATTTTAAATAAAACTTGAAATTTATAAACATTTTACAAAAAGACGAACATTTTTTCAATGGAAATGTTTAGGACACATCTAGATGTGCCTAGTTATTGCACATCTAAGTGAGTCAATCAAGAATAAAAAGGAAAAGAAAAAGAAAAAAGGAAATACCCACACAAATCTCCCCGTAAGATCAATGACATAGGATTGAGATGTGCAATACTTATGGCACATAAATTTATCAACAAATTTTGGAAACAAGAACATTTTTTAAGAAGAAAAATATACTTTTAAAAGGAAAAAGGAAAGAAAAGCAAAAAAGCAAACAGAAAAAAGAAAGAAATATATAAAAATAAAGGAAGAAAAACTAAAAAGACAGAAAAACCGGTTCAGGAACCTTATAGAAGATTCCCAATACCAGTTATTGCTGTGTGTTCCCGCAAAAAAAGTTACTGTTGTGCGTTTCACTACCCAGAAAATGGGCCGACCCGTTTTAGATTCCTCGAAGTGCTATCATGTGGGTTTGGTCGCCTCTTTGACACTCAAAAAGCATCTTTGTATGTGGTGGTGTTCTCCTAGATCTTGGTATGACGGTTGTTCTCATCCTTTTCCGGCGTTGCCATGGTGGCGGCGGAGGACATTTGTGGACTAGCCGAGGCACGAGTTTCTGCAAGGTGGAATAGTAGTTTTACCTCTTATAGAATTCTTTATGCAAAGTTGCTTGACAAGCATTTTGTCTCGTATGGTGACCATATGTGTAATCTCTGTGAACAGATTGTCTAATGAAATATATAGTTGCTTCAATAAAAAAAGCGCCATATACGATTTTCCAATAAGGATCTCCCGCCTCGCGCGCTATGACGGTGCTGACGTGCAGACACCAGTTGCAATCACGAGCCAGTTTTTTTAGGAGGGGTCGAAACCACGAGCGAGATTTTTCAGTAGGGGTTCGCGCGACTCCGCCTTGAATTGTACCGCGTGATCCACCCCTTTACTTACCGCGACGCGCGCCTCCCTCGGCCTCTAACTCCCGCCACAAGCCTAACCCTAAGCGCCCTTCACCATGGATCTCCCCGACGAGTTGCTCCACGAGGTCCTCCGGCGCGTCCCCCCGCGACGCCTCGCCGCCTGCCGGCGTGTCTGCAGGAACTGGCGGGACGCCATAGACGGCCGCGGGTTGGTGCTGGAGCACCTCGCGCCGGGCCCTCTGCGCGGCATCTTCGTCAACTTCTCCTACAACAAAAGGCACGGCTTCTTCTCCCGCGCCGCCACACCGCCGATCGACGGTTCGCTCGGATTCCTGCCGAACACATCGCGGGCGTGGAGGGAGTGGAATCGTCATTGTAACATCTCGGATCACTGCAACGGCCTCATCCTATTCCGGAACGGAAGGGCCACGTACGTGTGCAACCCGTGGACACGGCGGTGGGCGAAGCTGCCGTGGCCGGCCGCAGGCTTCCCCCACGGTCGTCAGCACCTCGTGTTCGATCCAACCTTGTCGCTGCACTACCGCGTGATGTGCTTCCCCGGGGTGCCTAAAAGGCCATCGCCACCCGTTTATCCACCGCCTGCCAAGAAACCCCGCGGCAGATATTCGTTGGTGACCTGGAATAGTACTTATGTTGAGAACCTGCCCTTATCTCTAAGGGAGAGCTACGAACAAGAAGTGGAGAGCATGGGCTCGATGGAGTGGCCGCCGTACTCGTATGCCGTGCAGATGTTCTCGTCGGCAACCGGCCAATGGGAGGACAGGCACTTTGTCCGACAAGGCGATGCAGTAACTACCGTGGCTGGGATGTGGTCCAATCCGCAGCTGGTTTCCGGTGTGCATGGGCGCCACACCGGCGTGTGCTGGCAGGGAGCATTCTACATCGTACGTTTTGATGGATTCATCATGAGGTAAGAAAGGTGCCATAACAAGTTGTTGACTCTTTTCTTTGTCCCCGGACCTTCTTTTAAAAGCAGGTACAATAGGGCTGAGTCAGCATGCTATAAAGAATAAACTAGTATATTTTTGTTTAGTTAGAGGAAAGAGAAAAAGAGAGAGAAGGTAAGCGGACTTTTCGTCAAGAGTCAACTCTAGCACGTGCTCCTTGGCACTTTGTGAGAATAAAATGTGGGCCACATAATAAAAAAGTAGTACACTCTTTTGATCTACTATTGTACATGTTGGCTATAAGATAGGCTGTAGATGAGATGACACTAGCTTATAGCCAGCAGCTGGCTATACTATTAACCATGCTCTAACAACCTTCCATTCTTTCTACTCCGCAGGTTTTCATTGTTGGAGGACAAGTATGTAACGATCAAAACACCAACATTGGCACATAAATTAGCATCACATACTAATGACTACGGGTATCATATTACGCCCTATCTGTATTTGGGGAAATCCAAGCAGGGACTCTACCTCACAGCTCACGGGGGATATGAACTTCGGATATGGATAATGCACGGAGTATCAGAGTCATGTCATATGCCAGAATGGGAGCTGAAGCATCAAGTTGACTTCAAGCCCTCCTTTTCACGATTCTACACCTCAAATAACACCGGAAAGGAGGTTGAATCATGGATTTTAGACATTTCGGAGGAAGGATTAAACGACAGAGTAGACCAGGGATGGGACTCTGGAGATGATAGCATCATTGACACGGAGGGAGGGACTGGTAACAACCTGCAGGGCGAGACAAAGAAATGCTATGGTGTTCACTTGTTGGGATATCATCCTTACAAGGAAATTATTTTCTTGGGAAACCGTTACAACGGGTTTGCTTACTACCTTGGAAGCTCCAAGTTGCAGTACTTGGGTAAACTTTACCCAGCACGTGATACTCTTCTCATCATGAACTCAGATATCACCTCGTTTACCTATACTCCATGCAAGGATGATTTGCTTCCTGCTCAAAATGATCGATGAGGACCATATATTTCGTTTAATTTGTAATACTTGCAAGAGGCGTGTAAATGGGACATTATATGTTGGGAACCGAAGATGTGTGCAACTTTATGAAATTCTGCCTTCAAGTGAATAATTTTGTTACTCCCTGATCCATATCACCTGTTGCTAGCTTAGTACAACTTTGTACCGAAGTTGTACTAAACCAACAACAAATAATATGGATCGGAGAGTGATAGCACTTCAGTTTTTTTGCCGTCAGATCCTTAATTTTTTAATAGCAATATTATGTGTTTGTGTGTGTGCCTTTGCATGCACATTCTCGTGTGTGTGTGTGTGTGTGTGTGTGTGTGTGTGTGTGTGTGTGTGTGTGTGTGTGTGTGTGTGTGTGTGTCGTGCGCCTCTGTGTTGATTCACCCCATCGGTCCTACGACATCCGTGTGATTACTGATTTCTAAGCTCTAGCCTTTTTTTTTGTTTGAAGGTGTGACATGCTTTATTAAACTCAAATGGTGGTTACATATTGAACCAAATCAGCTAGAAGAACCCTAGGGGGATCACCGTCCCAACAGATTACAGAGTTTGAATCAAAAGATTTCTAGCTAAATAGTGTGCCATTGTGTTTCCCACCCTCGGACAATGAGTAAATTGAACATCACCAATGCTGTGAACTAAGTGAAAACAATAAAAAAACACATCCAATATATACAAGCAATTAAATACTCTCCGTGCACCTGTATTATTTAGCCACTTAGAAGTAGTTATAAATTAACACTCGGGGCTTCAGTGAGATCCGGGAGCTCATACGGATTTTTGGGGTTACTTTTGGGTTGGAGACCAACTTCTTCAAAAGCTTGGCTACCCCCAATCCGTTGAATCCCTGCCCTCCCCCCCTACCGATTTAGCGTAGGGACCATATGTGGCCCAATCTTCACGAATTGGAGGGGTTTTTGAGGAGGGACACAAAAAACACAGAGGAAAACATGGAGAAATCAAAGAGGAAAGCACTCTATTGGACAAGATCCACACCACATACTCCTCATATCACGAGCAATACAGGAGGTGCATCAAGATCCAAGAACAGCAAAGGAAAAAAAGATACAAGGGTAGTTCATCCAACTCATGGAGGGATGAGTCTTAGAGATTCACTTGGAATCCTTCTCCCTTAGGAGATCTTGATGATTCACTTGGGGAATCCTTCTCCCTTAGGAGGCCTTGGCAACCATAGATGGTTCAACTTCCATAGGAGGAATCCCGCAAGGGGTGATACATGAGCTAAGCTATGTGATTTGGTTTCTATTCTTAGCTAACCCTAGAAATGAGGAAGGGGAGCACTACTAGGGAAAAGCCTAGCAGCAGCGCGGGTTTTGGGCCTATCAGTAGCGCGGGCAGGAGCGCTACTGATAAGGCGCTACAGCTAATGCTTAGCAATAGCGCGTCTGGACCCACGCTACTGCTAAATTGACTTAGTAGTAGCGCTTCTTTAGAACATCGCTACTGGTAATTAGTAGTAGCGCTTCTCCTCTCCCACGCTACTACTATTATTTAGTATTTTATTTCTTTTCTATTTCATGTTGTATTCATACACCTTTACACAAGTTTTCATACAACAGGAATTTAGAGATTGTTTTTACATCATAATGAGTTATTACATCATGGGGTGAAAGAACCATGGACTAGTTTCAAGTGGATGTCCATCCACTTGAAACTAATCCGCAGTTCTTTCACCCAATGATGTAATAATATCATCATCATCATCATATCATTAACAACTTATCATCATAATACATCATTGTCATATAACACCTCCTCAAGATCATTGTTTTCATCATTGACATCACATAACACCTCCTCAAGATCATCATTATCAACTCTAACACATTACCACATAATAAACATATTGTACCTCATAGGACCTATTACATTCGATTAAGACCTACTACATTTTGTAAGGTAAAATAACAAAAAACAAGATAGCCCCTGACTCTCCATTATGGAGAATGGAGATTAGCCTGTCTCCAATTCTTGCCTTTCACTAAATGTTACTTCCAAGAACCTCCTTGCGAATGTCCATACATTTCTTCCATTCTTTGATGAACATGTGTTCACGGGTTTTAGAAATCCGATATGGACAGGTGAGCTCCGTAGATTTACCTGGCAGTATGTTCAGAATTGAGAGGCGACCATGCAGAGACATCAGATGAGGCACACAATCCATCGGGAGTTTCTATTGAAAAACATAATAATAACTTCGTAGTTAGCAATGATGTACTAGTTTTAGAAGTATGCAAAAGATGCACGGATGTCGTAATAGTAAAAAATCTTACCAGGGTATCTCCAGAGAAGTTATCGTGGTTCAACACATGCACTAGTGGCACGTATTCACCATAATTTGGAGGAGTTCGATAATAGTCATTGTAATTCTCAAGAAGAGTTCAAAATGCGATCAGATGATTTTTCTCCTTATACGTTAATTCGGTGCCATCGGTGTAGTGGGTTTTATCTACCATCTTCCGCACAGTCTTTGAAGAATCAAAATAAGCTGTCAATGGAAATAAGCTATCAACTATTTTGAAATAAACAATATAAATTAGTTAATAACTATGTTTGAGAAACTCACATAGCGGTACAATTGGAAGCGTATCAACAAGAACCCAAATGTCCATATTGTCTTCCTCGATGTCAGGATCACCAAGATCCATGGTGACAATCATACCCTCATAAAAACCATACATTTTGCAAAGTGCTTCCCAATTTTGGCAACCAAAATGGGTTACGCTCTGAGCATTGCACAGATTTACTTCAAAATCCATATCATGATGGGTCCTTAGGTGTATTTTCTTTGTTTCGAAATTTTCATGGTCTTCAAAACCCATCCTCTCCAAGACATAGCGTCTTGCATGGCATGGGATAAGCTAGTCGAATTATAAAATATGAAAATTAGACATTGAAATAGTTGAAGTCATGCTTAATTACGAAAAAAACACTTGTCGTTGTTGCGTACCGTTTCACAATCGAAGGTCTCCTTGAGCTTAATGCTGAAGCGCCGATCTTCGTCCAGCCGAACGAACCTGTCGCACATACCTCGATCGTCGTGGCACCAGCTACACTCCCCCGGGAGACTGTCGTCGTCCGAGTACGACATTTCCTACAATCATAATTCAAAGATTAAACTTGTACATATTCTAGCACAAGTCATGCCAGAATTCGCGAAAAAATCCGGCATGACCTTTGCTAAAAATGGACATATCGAGCGCCTGAAATTTGCCAGAACGGAAATAATCAACACTCTGGCAAAACATAGGCCACTCGGAGATGTAAACTGAACATGAACGGCCACTTGGGCAACCACATATCCTATTTGAGCAACAACACAAGATATACAAGGATATTTGGCTGGTCTCACCTTGATGTCGGAGGGGGTCGGTGACTGGGACGACGGCGGGGATGTAGGAGGGGGTCGGTGACGGGGACGACGGCGGTCACCTGAAACCATATAAGTTATCACTAATACATCCCGAATAATTGCTTAAACTAAAAAATAACAACAAATATGACATGTTCAACTAGTTTTATTAATTCAACTAGTCTTACTAAATATAAACTTACTATAAATAGAAAAAACTAGTTCTTTCTAAAAATAAAGTAGTTCAACTAGTTATATTAATTATCTTACTAAAAATACATTAGTTCTATTAATTCAACTAGTTCAACTAGTTTATTAATTTACTTACTAAACTAGCTCAACTACAACTAAAGTAGTTCAACTACCACTACTACTACTAAAAATCTAGTACTAACTAAGCAACATCTAGTACTAGTTATGAACCCTAAATTAACATCTACTACTACTAAATCTAGTACTAACTAGTGGCAGGGGGTGGGGGGCCACGGAGAGGTAGCTAGGGGCGGCGAGGTCAAGGGCGGTGGGAGGAGGGCTGCCGGCGGAGGAGGGAGGAGGGGCGGCCGCAGGCGGAGGGAGGAGGGCGGCGGCGGAGGAGAGAGGGGCGGCCGCAGGCGGAGGGAGGATGTGCGAGGAGGAGGGAGGAGGGACGGAAGGAGGGGAGTACCTTGGCGGCGGACAGACGAAGGTGGCGGCGGCGGCGACGCACGACGATGGTTACGCGGGCGAGAGTGAGAGTGTGAGTGAGAGGGCCGGTCGTGCGCGTGGGGATAAGGTAGGGATAGTTGTAGCGCGTTTGCCAAAATGCGCTACAGCTAATCTGAATAGCAGTAGCGCTGTTTAGTATAGTGCGC
>NC_041381.1:546627046-546669227 GCF_002162155.2 Triticum dicoccoides | reverse complement strand
AACTATAGCAGTAGCGCTGTATGCGGTGGACGCGCTACTGCTACTTTCCTGTGAGCAGCGCGTTTTGATAACACGCGCTGCTGCTAAATAGTAGTAGCGTGGTATTTTGAAGGGCGCTACTGGTAAGATTCTGTGTATAGGCTTTTCCCTAGTAGTGGAGGAGTATATATAGTACAAGTCACGAAGGGGTAAGTGAGGGGCAAAACGGTACATGGGCTGCGCCGAACACACTACTCGCCCGCAGGACTGGAAGTTCTGGGAGCGTCCAAAAGTTCCGGACACCGGACATTCCGAGCAAGCTTCTGGGCATGATCTGGGGTTTCCAGAGAGTTTGCACTGGTCGAAGTCATTGTGCGTGGAAGTTCTGTGGTCGGGCGGAAGTTCTGGGGGACAAAAGTTCTGGCCCGGTTTTGGGCTAACCATAAGGTTTGCACGCGCTGGAGCAGTTGAGGCTGGAAGTTCCGGGGTTGGCCGGAAGTTCAAGGCTTCATGGACGGCCCAAAAATGTCATGCAGGTGTGTCTCCAGCCCACCTAGGATGAAAAGCCCATTTTCTGTCACAATTTTTTTCATAGAAGTAGGAGCCCACCATATCTATGATGACACGTGTTTTTGTCACAATTATCGTCATAGAAGTGTCACATCCATGAAAGAAAAAGTTTTTGTTCGGGCCATAATGTCATGGATGTGTCTTTTTTCTAGTGACTTCTATCAACTACAGGGCTGATAGTCAAAATCATCTCAACTTCTTGCTGCTACTACTTGTGAGCTGCGTTGGGTTTTTCTCGGAAGAGAAAGGGAGAAGCAATATAGTAGCGGATAGTATTTCCCTAGTAGAGAACCAAGGTCGACAATACCTACACACACAAACAAAATACTTGCACCCAACATGGGAAAGAGGGTTGCCGATCTCCTTGTACTCGTTAATTGCAAGGATTAATTAATTCTGATGGTGATAGATATATAAATTGCAAAAGGAAATACAAGTAAATAAATTCCAGCGGGCTTTTTAGGGTTTTAGTAAATATGGTGAATAGACCCGGGGGCATAGTTTTCACTAGAGGCATCTCTCTCAAGAACATAGCATACAGTGGGTAGACAAATTATTGTTGGGCAATTGATATATAAAAGAGCATATTATGATGTTATTCATGGCATGATCAGTACATAGAGATTAGGTACGTGAAAAGTAGACCATGCATTAAACTTACTGGAGCCTATTACTATTACTCCACTTCGAGAACGTTTCTATGCTTGCCTCTCTCGGTATTAAGTTCATGAAGTATGATGACATAATGTAGATAGAATAAAACCAAGCAATATGATTAAACCCCGTTTTACCCTTAGTAGCAACAATACAAATACGTGCCTCACTACTCCTTCTATCACGAGGTGAGGACGCCGCAAGATTGAACCTACTACTATGCACCACTTCCACTGAAGATCTAATCATCAACTTGTACAAAGAAAACTCGTAGACCGTAAAGCATTGCATAGCTATAATAATCACACTGTCGGAGTAATAGGCCACGGGTAGGCTGACCCAGGACCCAGGATCTTTCAAGACATCGGGGCAGGCCACGCCCCTCCAGCCGAGTCCCAGCTGGCGACCTCCAGAGAGGCCGAGTCCCGGCTGGCGATCTCCAGAGAAGCCGAGTCTCAGCTAGCGATCTCCAGAGGAGCCGAATCCCAGATGACGACTTCAAGGCAAGCCGACTCCAAGCTGGCGACCTCCAGGGGAGCCGACTATGGGAGTCGGCCCATGACACTTCACGAAGCCCGATGCGGGGTACGGTCACGACGTGGCCGCCCCTCCCTGCCTACGAGGGACTGGCATGGCTACAGTGAGACGTATCGCCGGAAGATCTCCGGCGAGGCGCGGCACTGTTGCCATGCCTGTCCTGACCTCAGCCACAGTGCGCGACGCACTGTGCCCACGACGCCGGCCTGTACGACCCGAAGGCCGCGGGGCCGCCTGTCAGTGGGTGTACCGAAGGCGGCCAGAGCGCCTGAAGACGGCCCTGTGGGAGTCGGCCTCCCCGGAGTCGGTCGTCTCCCCTCCAGGGCCCCACAAGCCATTAATCAGATTGGACGGGGAGTGGCGACAGTGATCGCCCGATAGACGGCGGCACTGCTGCCACGCCCCGGTGACCAAGCCTGCGTCACCAGGAGTGCCGCACAGTGTCGGCCTGTCCGCGGGGCCCACCAGTCGGCGGCCCCAGAAGCCGGCGGGAAGGACAGCAGCATGAGAGACAGACGACTGGGACCCGTGCCCAGCCGGATTACCATTGTATCCCCGGGGGGTAGGCCTATATAAACTCCCCGGGGCACCCATGCAAAGGGTTTGGACCTTGATAGAGTTAGACCAGATAGCCCAGGGAGGAGAGAACTAACCTTGCTCTCTCTTGCCTCACGAACAGCTCTAGGAGCACCATAGTAGCCTTTTCACTTGAGTGATCATGCGGAGACCCCGCAGAGCAGCAGTAGGGGTGTTATCTCCCCGGAGAGCCCCGAAGCTGGGTAAGATTCGTCCGCGTGCATGTCTACGCCTTATCCCGTTTCCAGGCACCGGCGACGTTCTACTCGCCCCCGCCATGATAAGCCATCCATTGGCATATGTCGCACCCAACCCCCGACATTTGGCGCCCACCGTGGGGCAAGGTGCATCGTCGTCCGGAGATCTGTTCTGGACGGGAACCCTCTTCCTCCCAGGCGAGCGCAGCCAGCCAGGCTCGCCTGATGGAGTCTGCATCGACACACTGCGCGGCGCTGAGGCCGCCTGCGCCGCGAGCGGCCTCGCCGAACTTGTCGACGAGGTGCGTCTCTCTGACGAGCCTGCATCCGACGCAGGCACGGGTGGCCCCGAGAGCCTTCTCGCGGGCCTCCTCGACCAGCTCCACGTCGCCGGCGAGCCTGCCGTAGACTTGGAGTCCGTAGGCTCCACCGACCCGATGCTGGTCGACTTCGACGCCGTGTCGCTTGACATTTTCCCCACCAACGTGGTGATCTACGATGAGCCGCTTCCGTACGAGGAGAGCGGCGGAAGCGCCGTCACGGAGGTGCTCGTCATCAGCCACGGCGAGCACTCCGGCAAAGAAGCCCAGGACCCGCTAGCTGCGGCCCTGCAAGACCTAACCGCGCCCATTCCAGAGGACGCGGACGCCGAGACACTTGAGGCGCGCCGCCTTCAGATCATCGAAGGCGCCAAGAAGCTGGCAAGCATGAGGCGCTTGTCAGAGGCATACCAGCGCGAGATGGATCACGCCGTAGGCGGCTCGCCGGCTCCGACTGGGCCGAGCCGTCTAGGTGCGGTCCAGCAGCGTGGCGCAGCCATCGCCGACTTGCTCGGGGAAAAACGCCCCGTGTACGCCACCCCAGCGGAGAACATTCGCGCCGCCCAAGCGGCGACTGATGAGCTGAAGAACTTCGAGGGCGAAGAGCGCCGTGTGATGACGGAGCGAGTCCAACAGCTCCTTGACGCGGTTGCTGCGCAAAACATGGCCGGCGGCCGCGCAGATGCGTTGCAGCAGCCGAACGACGACTTGCCTCCCCACCGAGATCAAGGCGCGACCTCTCGGACGCCGACTGGCGGAGTCCACGGAAGGAAGGAGAAGGAGCCGGCTGTCAGTCACAGTCGGACTCACATTACCATCGAGCGCGACCAAGACGGCCGCCCGAGAGCAGTAGAGCGGCGGGACGACTACCTGCCTCCCCCACCCAGAAGAGAGCACCGAGTTTCCCCGCCGCCTGTTGAGCATCCGACTCTCGGAGGTCGCCTTGGCCGCTGAGAGGGAGTCGGACAAAATGACGCCCGCCATCGGATCGACCGACTCCACTGGTCCCTGGCGCTGGAAGAGGAAGACGTGCTGGGTCCGCCTTGCTTCGGGCCCCGCATCAGAGACGAGCCCTTCCCCAAAGGGTTCACACTCCCCCGAGATACACCCAAGTACACCAGCTCCGTGAAGCCGGAGGACTGGCTAATAGACTACTCCACAGCCGTCAGCATAGCGAACGGCAACAAGCGAGTTGCCGTGAAGTACGTTCCTCTCATGCTCCAGGGCACGGCCCGGACATGGTTGAACAGCCTGAAGCCCTGCAGCATCAATAGCTGGGTCGACTTCACTGAAGCCTTCATCCGCAACTTCATGAGCACGTACAAGCGACCTCCCAAGCCGCACCAGCTCTCCTTGTGCGTGCAAGGCCCTGATGAATCAACACGCGACTACCTCACGCGCTGGGGCGAGCTTCGAAACTCCTGCGAGGGCGTGCACGAGGTGCAGGCCATCGAGTACTTCACCGCCGGGTGCCGAGAGGGCACCCTCCTCAAGCACAGGCTCCTCTGCAACGAGCCAGAAACCCTCGACGAACTGCTAGTCATAGCAGACAAGTACGCCACGGCCGACTCGTCCATGAAGACAGAGATTCAAGTCAACGCGCCTGGCAAGGTGATTCCCCAGGCTCCCAGAACTCCGGCTGGAGACACCAGTCAGCGACAGCAACAGAACGACAACAAGCGCAAGGCCCAGCAGCCGACTTCCAACAGTCGGCAGGTCGCGGCAGTTGAAGATCAACAGCCGGAGGGGCAGCCTCCGGCCAAGCGGCAGAAGGGCGGCAAGTCCAATTGGTTGCCGCTTTCTCCTATGAGCATACTTTGGATGGTCCTTGCAAGTTCCACAGCGGCGCGAAGCCGTCAAACCACACCACCAGAAAGTGCCACTGGCTCACCAGGATCGCCAAGGGAGACGGCCTTGCTCCACCGCCGTCGGCTGGACCGCCGCCCCAGCAGCCGGCGGCTCGGCCAGTCGGCGCAGTGCAAGACGAGTTCCCAGAAGAGCACGGAGCCTACGTAGTGTTCACCAGTGTGGCAGATGACCGGCGCAGCAGGCGCCGACAGCAAAAAGAAGTAAATGCAGTAGCAACAGATGCCCCAGAGTTCATGCATTGGTCCGAGAGGCCTATCAGTTGGAGTCGGGCGGATCACCCAGAGGTGATGCCGAGTCCAGGCTCCTATGCCCTGGTCCTAGGTGCGACCTTGGCCACTGATAGGCGGGCCGCCCGTTTCTCGCGAGTCCTGATAGACGGAGGCAGCAACATCAACATCCTGTACAAGGACACCATGGAGAAGCTAGGAATCAAGCGAAGACAGCTGCAGAGCAGCCGGACCGTGTTCCATGGAATTGTACCCGACCTCTCCTGCTCGCCGATCGGCAAGATCCTGATAGACGTCCTCTTCGGAGACAAAGATCACTTCCGCTGAGAGCCGGTCTGGTTCGAGGTGGTGGACTTGGAGAGCCCGTACCACGCCCTTCTTGGCCGACCTGCCTTGGCCAAATTCATGGCGGTTCCCCACTACGCCTACCTGAAGATGAAGATGCCGAGTTCCAAGGGGATTCTGACTGTAGCCGGCAACTACAAGAAGTCGTCCGCCTGCGCGGCCGAGAGCAGTCGGCTGGCCGAGTCCCTGGTGATCGCAGCCGAGAAGCGGCTCCTTGACCGGGTCGTGGCGATGGCTGGAAAGCAGCCAGAGATGTCGCCCGACCCCAAGGAGTCGGAGGCAGAAGGATCATTCAAACCGGCCAAAGAAACCAAGAAGATACCCTTGGACCCGGAGCACCCAGAGAGATACGCTGTCATGGGCACGGGCCTTGACAGCAAATAGGAAGGCGAGCTCGTTGATTTCCTCCGTGAGAATCGGGACATCTTTGCATGGTCCCCCAAAGACATGCCGGGTGTACCGACGGAATTCGCCGAGCACAAGCTACACGTTAGGCTAGATATAAAACCCGGCAGGCAGCCCTTGCGCTGCCTGTCAGAAGAGAAAAGAAGAGTTGTTGGAGAAGAGATAGCCTGGCTCCTGGCAGCCGACTTCATCATGGAAGTATTTTTCCCAGAGTGGCTGGCGAACCCGGTTTTGGTGCTGAAGAAGAACAAGCAATGGCGAATGTGTATCGACTACACGAGCCTCAACAAAGCCTGCCCAAAGGACCCATTTGCTCTACCAAGAATTGATCAGGTGATAGACTCCACAGCCGGATGCGAGCTGCTGAGTTTCCTAGACGCATATTCAGGATATCACCAGATCAAGTTGAACCCAGCAGACAGACTGAAGACCGCCTTCATCACGCCGTTTGGAGCCTTCTGCTACCTGACGATGACGTTCGGCTTGAGGAATGCCGGCGCCACCTTTCAGCGTTGCATGCAGAAGTGCCTCCTCAAGCAACTCGACAGGAACGCCCACGTCTATGTGGATGATGTAGTGGTGAAGACAGAGAAGCGTGGGATGCTGCTGGAAGACCTCAAGGAGACCTTTGAAAATCTGCGCCGGTTCCAAATCAAGCTCAACCCTGAGAAGTGCATTTTCGGAGTACCAGCCGGCCAGCTCCTTGGTTTCCTGGTCTCCGAACGCGGCATAGAGTGCAACCCCGTGAAGATCAAGGCCATCGAGAGAATGGAGGTACCCAGCCGACTGTTGGATGTGCAGAAGTTCACCGGCTGCCTGGCGTCCATCAGCCGGTTTATCAGTCGGCTGGGCGAGAAAGCTCTGCCCTTGTATCAGTTGATGAAGAAGTCCACCTTTTTTGAGTGGAACCACAAGGCGGATGAGGCATTTCTCCAACTGAAGAAGATGTTGACTACTCCCCCCGTGTTGGCGGCTCCGACTCCCAAACAACCCATGCTCTTGTACATCGCCGCCACCAGTCGAGTAGTCAGCACAGTTATTGTAGTCGAGCGCAAGGAGGAAGGCAAGGCGCTCCCCATCCAGAGACCGGTATATTACCTGAGAGAGGTACTGTCGACCTCCAAGCAGAACTACCCTCACTACCAGAAGATGTGCTACGGTGTGCATTTTGCCGCCAAGAAGCTGAAGCCCTACTTTCAAGAGCATCCAATACCGTGGTTTGCACCGCTCCACTCGCCGAGATCATTGGAAGCCGAGACGCCTCCGGCCGAGTAGCCAAATGGGCTATAGATCTAGCTCCTTACACCATCTACTACCAGCCCCGCACCGCCATCAAGTCGCAGGCGCTCGCCGACTTCCTAGTCGACTGGGCCGAGACCCAGTACCTGCCGCCAGCGCCTGACTCCACCCATTGGCGGATGCATTTCGATGGCTCCAAGATGCGCACCGGCCTGGGAGCCGGCGTCGTCCTCACCTCCCCTAAAGGCAACAAGCTCAAGTATGTGCTGCAGATCCACTTCGCCGCCTCCAACAACGTCGCTGAATATGAGGCGCTCATTCATGGGCTCCGGCTTGCCAAAGAACTCGGCATTCGCCGGATCCTGTGCTATGGCGACTCCGACTTGGTGGTTCAGCAATCATCCGGCAACTGGGACGCCAAAGACGCAAACATGGCGAGCTACCGCTTCCTGGTGCAGCAACTCAGCGGATACTTCGAGGGGTGCGAATTCCTTCACGTGCCAAGAAACGACAATGATCAAGCAGATGCCTTGGCACGAGTCGGCTCCACTCACCAAGCGATACCTTCCGGCATCGCCCTTTAGCGCCTCCTCAAGCCGTCTATCAAGCCTTCACCAGAGTCAGACTCCATCTTTGTGGGCTCCTCCAGAAGTAGTCGGATCCGACTCCAAAGCCCCAGTAGATAGCCTCAAGAAAACCACAGTTGAAGCCAGCCCGGGGACTTTAGAACCCGGCCCGGGGACTGTGCCAACCAGCCCGGGGACTTCAGAACCCGGCCCGGGGACTGCGCCAGTCGGCCCGGGGACTTCAGAGCTCGGCCCAGGAACTGCACCAGTCGGCCCAGAGACTCCGCCAATCCAGCAAACGGCCGCAGACTCCAGCCCGCCGCCTCCCAGCCCAGCCACCCTTGTCCAAGTCGCTGTGGTAGCAATCGAAGAGATAGCAGCACCTTCATGGGCACAACCCATCCTCAAGTTTCTAGTGAACAGAGAGCTGCCGACAGATGAGATCCTGGCTCGGCAAGTGCAGCGCCGAGCGACAGCATACACCATAGTCAACAGAGAACTAGTCAGGCGCAGTGTCACTGGTGTCTACCAGCGCTGCGTAGAATCAGAACAAGGCCAAGCAATTCTTAGAGACATCCATCAGGGCGAGTGCGGCCACCATGCGGCTTCAAGGGCACTCGTCGCCAAAGCCTTTCGGCACAGTTTCTTTTGGCCGACTGCCCTGGAAGAAGCTAAAGAGCTAGTCCAAAAATGCAAGGGGTGCCAAATGTTCCGCTCCAAACCACTTCAGCCGGCTTCCGCGCTGAAGACAATCCCCATTGCCTGGCCCTTCGCAGTTTGGGGCCTGGACATGGTAGGACCATTCAAGACAGCCCGAGGCGGCCTAACTCATCTGCTTGTCGCGGTGGACAAGTTCACCAAGTGGGTGGAAGCAAAGCCCACCAAGAAGTTGAACGGGCCGACTGCAGTAACCTTCATTGCCGACATAACGGTGCGGTACGGCATACTGCACAGCATCATCACCGACAACGGCACAAACTTTGCCAAGGGCGCCTTGGCCCATTTCTGCGCGACGCAGGGCATCCGACTGGACATAGCGTCCGTTGCCCATCCGCAGTCAAACGGCGAGGTGGAACGAGCCAATGGCCTCATCCTGTCCGGCATCAAGCCTCGACTGGTCGAACCACTCGAGCGTTCGGCCGGCTGTTGGGTCGAGGAGCTTCCAGCCGTCCTCTGGAGTCTGCGCACGACTCCAAACAAGTCAACCGGCTTCACGCCTTTCTTCCTCGTCTATAGTGCCGAAGCCGTCATCCCGACGGATATAGAGTTCGACTCTCCACGAGTCACCATGTACACCGAAGAGGAAGCTGAAGAAGCGTGCCAAGACGGCGTTGATCTGCTGGAAGAGGGCCGGCTATTGGCACTCAGCCGGTCCAGCATCTACCAGCAGAGTCTGCGCTGATACTACAACCGCAAGGTGAAGCCGAGATCGTTCCAAGAAGGCGACCTTGTGCTCCGGCTGATTCAGAGAACAGCCGGCCAGCACAAGTTGTCGGCACATTGGGGGGGGGGGTCCCTTCATCATCAGCAAGGTGTTAGGGAACGACGCCTACTATCTGATTGATGCTCAAAAGCCTCAAGCGCGCAAGAGGGACGACTCCGGCAAAGAAACAGAGCGCCCGTGGAATGCAAACCTTCTTCGAAGATTTTACAGATGATGCAGTATGTATCGCACTACCCCTTTTGTATTAAAGTACTAAGACCTTAGGCCCCCCGAGGCGAGCTCGGGGACTGCCTTTTTGTTATCTGTATGATAAGAATTACGCTTCCGAATATGCTACTCTTTTTATCATACCGTCTGGTACCGGGTCCGACTAGTCGGCCCGGGGACTTGCCGTCTTGCGCTATGAAATGCTTCCTGCAGTCGGACAAGTAATGTGTTGCGCTCAAGCCGTCTCCCGTCGAAAGCCGCAGCTCGCAGAGCGACTGCTAGCAGGCGGAGAACAAGCAAGAACGAGCGCACGCATGAAAAAATGGCTAAGGACCTAAAAGCTTATGCGTAGCGCAAGCCGGCTACCAGCCTCCCTCCGCAGAGCCGACTCGTGAGTAGTCGGCTCGCCGTCTTAGCTTTCATCAAAGACGGCCGACTCTTGGATAGTCGGCCTATCGCTTTCTAGCCGACTTCCTAAAGAAACTCTAAACGACCAAGTACTTGCCTTCCCGAAGTAGCCAAGCACTTGACCTAGCGAAAGTCCGCAGAGCGGCTGTCCAGCCGGCAAGATGGCAACTAAGGGAAGACGGCAAAGGAAAAAGCCTAAGGAGCAATAAGCAAGGAAAGGCGGAAATCGGATAAATATTTACATAGGCCCTTGGCCGAATTTTCGAATAGAAATTCAGGATACACCCCGCGGGTGGAATTGTTCGAACCTAACAAGTCTTTCAAAAGATCACTAAAAGACAGATAAACAGAGACGGAAAAAGCAGTCTAGGAGGCGGCCTCCGGGGCCGGAGGATCGGAGGTGACGACGGTGTCAAGTGCCGGGGCAGTCGGCTGGGCGGTCTCAGCTTGGTCGCCTCCGGCGGCAGTCGCCTTGTCTCCGCGTGGCTCGTTGCTGGAGGCGCGATCGGGCTGAGGCTGGCCGCCTCCTCCTCGCCTCCGTCCTCCGCCTCGTCCTCCTCCTCGGCGCTGGAGTCGATCACCTCCGCCGAGTCTTCGTCATACACCGGGTCCATCCCGAACCAGTCCGGCGGCACTTCCTCGCCGCCGTCGGCCCGCTCGGGCACAAAGACGTTGGTGTCCGTGTACTCAGCGATGGCTGCTGCGTGCTCGACAAGGGTGCCTTCCACGGCCTCCAGCTCGGCCTGGGCTTCTGACCGGAACGCGGCCAGACGGTCCAGGTCCAGCCCCGGATACCACGCCTTGATGAACTCCAAGGCCCGGCGTGCTCCGGCCCAGGCCGAGGAGCCCTTCCAGGCCTCAAGACGGCCGGCAGCGACTTCCAGCCAGTCGTCGGTCCGACTGGCGGTGCGCAGAGCCGGCATGTCGGGCCACAGGGCGGCAACCGCCTGGGCGCCGACATGTTGAAGCCGGCGCAGCAGCCGGTGAGCCGGACGAAGACGGGCCCCAATGCTCAGGAGCTGCTCGTCGATGGTTCGGGGGGCATTGGCGGCGATCACCTCACCCTTCGCCCTTCGCGCCTCCCGAGCAGCCTCGATGGCCAGAGGGACTGCCTGTGAATGACCAGGAAAGAAGTCTGCCAAGACAAAAAGAAGAAAGTCGGAAAATCAGAAGTCGGCCTGACGCATAGTCAGAAGCCCAAAGAAACGAAAGGGACTCACCATCAATGATGCCCTCGAGCTCTTGGTAGCCAGAGGTCAGCATCGCCTCCCTATCAGTCCAGGCGGAGCGCTCGATCTCGAACTCGGCCATGAGAGCGGCCTCCCGCGACTTGGCCTCGTCCTGCGCCTTCTGGAGCAGCTCCTTCTGCTCGGCTAGCCGCGTCACCAGCAGGTTGCGCTCTTTGGCGAGCCTGCCGCACTCCTCCTCCTTGGCATGCCGAGCAGTGTTGGCCTTGCCCAGCTGCTCCTGCAGGGCGGCGTTGGCACCTGAAGAACAAAGAAAGAGACATGCAAGTCGTCAGTAAAGTAGATCGCCAGGGAGATCCAGCCCGAATCTCGGGGACTACAGCCCGCGGGTGCGCCAGCGCGCCCCTGCGAAGAAGGAAGAAGACAGCTTACCCCGGCTTTCCGCCAAGTCGGCGGTCCGCTTGTTCAACTCCTCGACATTGCGGTTGAAGGCAGTGGCGCGGAGGTTATGATACTCCTACAAAGAAACCGACAAAGGCAAAGTTAGTATTCGGAACTCGTCAGAGGGAGTTCCGAACCGCCTGCTCAGCAGCCGGCCCGAAACTCGGGGACTACACCCAGTGGGTGCCCTGGCGCGCCCCCACGGAGTAAAGCAAGAATCAGAAAAAAGAAGGAAACTTACTCGGACGGATATCCGCGCGGCCAGATGCGCCCTGTTGCAGACTTGAAGGGCATCGCTTTCCGCGCGCAGCTTCGCCTGGACGTCCAGGAGCGCTTGGTTCAGCGGTCTGGTGCCGCCTCCGCGCAACCACCCGGTGGGCGCGGCACTGGAGGCCTCGACGTCCAGACTCACCGAGCTGGCGGTGCCGATTTCCCGGGCTCGCGGCGCCGAGGTCGTCCTCTCAAGCCGGCGGCGCACCGGCTCGGCAACTTGAAGAAGCAGCCGCGCCTCGGCCTCATCCGCAATCGGTGGGTCCGACTGGCCCGCCGGCTGTTTGCCGTGCGGCCTCCCAGACGGTGGCGGAGGCGGCGGAGGCGGCGCGAGGTTGTCCGAGCCCGAAGCCTCGCCGCCCTCCTCCACGAGGGGGTTCTTGGTGCCGACCTCTCCGGTCTGCCCCGTGAACTCCGGAGCCGGCGGCGCCGACGACAATGGGGGGACGAGCATCACCGATCGGCGACGAGCGGCCTCCTCAGCATGCCGTTTCGCCGCAGCAGCGGCTTCGGCGTCGTCCAACTTCTTCTGGGCATTGGCGGCCGCCTTCTCGGCCTGCGCCTTCTCCAAGCGGTCGGCTTCCTCCTCATCGCGCTTCTCCCGCGCGTTCTACTCCGTCGCCTCCCGGAGGTCGGCTGCGGGGTCGACCCGCCAGGTGTTGGCGGACGTCTCTACTGACCCCATGACGGAGGGGACGGCGACTCTTTCGAGGGAGAGGGGGGCCCTGGAGAGGGGCAGAGGAAAAATTAAAGAAGACCCGGACAAGATCCAACAAAGAAAAATAAGAGAGCGTAAAAGACTTACGTGGAAACTAACGGCGGCCTTCTCACTTCCCTTCGGAAGCGGTTGGCCTTCGCGGCCGCCTCCTCCTGTTTGGTCGCGGCGGCCGCCCCCTTGAACTTCTTCGGCTTGCTGCCGGGCGCATCGGCACGGCGTGACGCCTCTTCGCGCCGCCTTGGCCGGATTGGCCGGCCCTCGGCTGGTGGTGTGGGACGACTTCCACGTCGGCGTCATCTTCGGGCCAGTCGGCGAAGGTGGCCGAGGGCCTGAAGCCGCCGTCTGCCCCTTCCCCGCCGCCTTCGGTGTCGGCCTCCAATGCCGCCGCCCCCAGGTCGGGGTCGTCAACGTTGCTCTCCGCGCGGTCTGGGACGTAGTCGCGGGGCTCTCGCGTGGCGCCGGCTGCGGGCTCCATGAGGGGGTTCTGCCCAGAAGAGACCAACAAGAATTAGAAGCCGGAGTCGGCCGCAAAGAAGACAAAACTACATAAAGACACGACTTACCACTGGAGGGGGGTTTTCGCACGAGTACGGCTCCTTGCCGAACTGTCAGTCCTCCGTGAACTCACAGTGCGCGATGTGGTTCACCAAGTTCGCCACCTCCCTGCGAGGCATCTCCTTGGTGCACAGCCGGCTCGGGTCGTGGTGGCCACTCATCTGACAGATTAGGTGAGGCCGGCCTTGGAGTGGGAGGACTCGGCGCGCCACGAAGGCGGCCAGAAGGTCGGATCCGACGAGGCCCTCCGACTGCAGCAGGACTCGGAGTCGCGCTACGGCGGCGGCTCTGGAGGGAGTCAGCGACTTGGACCGGTGAGACCAACTGGGGAGCCTCCCAGTTAGGGGGGCTCGGTTGAAGGGCGGCAGGTTGACCCAGTCGCCGTCGGTGGAGAGGTTCCTCACGTAGAAGTAGGAGCGCTGCCACATCTTCACCGACTTTATCAGCGAGATGGGAGAAAAGGGGTTGTCGGCCGTCGTGCGCCGCACCGCGATGTAGGTGCCGCACTGAGCCGGTGTGCCGGCGGCCTGTGTACCAAGCTTCGAAGAAAAGAATTCTCCCCACAACTCGAGGGTGGGGAGAACGCCGAGGAAGCCTTCGCACAGAGTGGCGAAGGCGGAGAGCAGCACCACCGCATTTGGAGTAAGGTGGTGCGGTTGGAGGCTGTGGAACTCCAGGAACGAGCGGAAGAACCCGCTCGCCGGCAGCCCCAGGCCGCACATGAAGTGCGAGCGGAAGACGACCCGCTCGCCTTCCTCCGACGCGGGCCGGGTCTCTCCCGCCGGCGCAGGACGGGCGCGCACGAGGTCCGCGCTGGGGAGACGGCGGGTCGGGCGGAGGAACTCGATATGTTCCGCCTCCACATCTGAACCGTCCCACACGCCGGAGCGCGTGGCGGGAGGCGCGGCGGAGGAAGAACTCATCGCCGTGGTGCGGGGAGCTCTTGCTCGCGGTGGAGGAAGAAGAGGAGAAGGCAAGAGAGTGGGGGAGAGGATGCGCGTGCGGTGCTGTCCCGCTCCCCCCTGCCTATTTATAGCCCTGTGGGCTGAGGAGCCGAGGGGGCGGGTGTGGGATTAACTGCGCACAAAGACCCACGCCGCCCCACGATTTACCCCATGAAGTTACTGCGCGCAGTAACGACGTGGGGAAGCCAACCATTTGCGACCGCAGCGGATCCGTTCGGATGCCGAGGCGCGGTAGTGGCGGGCCCCGCCTAACGGCCCGTCCCGTCGCGCGCGTGGGTGAGCAGACTATCCTCCCCACATGGCGCCACGCGATAGGACCGCCTCGATGGCAGCAGGGAAGCGTATCCAATACGCCGCCTGATTTCCCGCCGTGACTTACAAACAGCGGCCCCTCGCTGAACGAATCCGACTTCAGCGAGTCGGCCAAAAAGAAGACAATGGCCGAATCTCAGAGTCGGCGCTGGGAAGTTTGAAACTGTTGAAGCCCCACGAGGCGGCGTCCGCAGAGCTTCACCAGCTTCGGGGACTACTGTCGGAGTAATGGGCCACGGGTAGGCTGACCCAGGACCCAGGATCTTTCAAGACATCGGGGCAGGCCACACCCCTCCAGCCGAGTCCCAGCTGGCGACCTCCAGAGAGGCCGAGTCCCGGCTGGCGATCTCCAGAGAAGCCGAGTCTTAGCTGGCGATCTCCAGAGGAGCCGAATCCCAGATGACGACTTCAAGGCAAGCCGACTCCAAGCTGGCGACCTCCAGGGGAGCCGACTATGGGAGTCGGCCCATGACACTTCACGAAGCCCGATGCGGGGTACGGTCACGACGTGGCCGCCCCTCCCTGCCTACGAGGGACTGGCATGGCTACAGTGAGACGTATCGCCGGAAGATCTCCGGCAAGGCGCGACACTGTTGCCATGCGTGCCCTGACCTCAGCCACAGTGCGCGACGCACTGTGCCCACGACGCCGGCCTGTACGGCTCGAAGGCTGCGGGGCCGCCTGTCAGTGGGTGGACCGAAGGCGGCCAGAGCGCCTGAAGACGGCCCTGTGGGAGTCGGCCTCCCCGGAGTCGGCCGTCTCCCCTCGAGGGCCCCACAAGCCATTAATCAGATTGGACGGGGAGTGGCGACAGTGATCGCCCGATAGACGGCGGCACTGTTGCCACGCCCTGGTGACCAAGCCTGCGTCACTAGGAGTGCCGCACAGTGTCGGCCTGTCCGCAGGGCCCACCAGTCGGCGGGCCCCAGAAGCCGGCGGGAAGGACAACAGCATGAGAGACAGATGGCTGGGACCCGCGCCCAGCCGGATTACCATTGTATCCCCGGGGGGTAGGCCTATATAAACCCCCCGGGGCACCCATGCAAAGGGTTCGGACCTTGATAGAGTTAGACCAGATAGCCCAGGGAGGAGAGAACTAGCCTTGCTCTCTCTTGCCTCACGAACAGCTCTAGGAGCACCATTGTAGCCTTTTCACTTGAGTGATCATGCGGAGACCCCGCAGAGCAGCAGTAGGGGTGTTATCTCCCTGGAGAGCCCCGAAGCTGGGTAAGATTCGCCGGCGTGCATGTCTACGCCTTATCCCGTTTCCAGGCACCGGCGACGTTCTACTCGCCCCCACCATGATAAGCCATCCATTGGCATATGTCGCACCCAACCCCCGACACACACATAATAAAGTTCAGAATATAACTCAATTACTTTCAATGAATAATCTGATCATAAACCCATAATTCATCGGATCCCAACAAACTCACCACAAAAGAAGATTACATCAAATGGAACTCCGAGGAGAACATTGTATTGAATATCAGAGAGAGAGAGAGAGAGAGAGAGAGAGAGAGAGAGAGAGAGCCTTCTAGCTAATCACTATGGACCCGTAGTTCCGTGGGGAACTACTCACACATCATTGGAGGTGCAACAAGGTTGATGTGGAGGCCCTCTGTGATCGATTCCCCCTTCGATAGAGTACCGACGGAGGCCTCCAAACGGGATCATGAAATAATAGAGGCTTGCGGTGGCGGAATAATTCTGTCGGGTCTCACTCTGGTGGTTTTGGGATTTTATGGAACTTATGTAGTTGGAATTAGGTCAAAAGGACCTATGAGGGGCCCACAAGCTCAGGCGGTGCCCCCTCGGGGGCGCCGTGCGAGCTTGTTGCCCTCTCGTATATCTTCTGGCCTCCTCCTGAAGCTTCCTAGGTTCCTTCTAGTCTAGAAAAAATCACCATAAAGTTTCATCGTGTTTGGACTTCATTTGGTACCATTTTTCAGTGAAACAATAAAATAGGCAAAATTAGAAACTAGCACCTGGCACTAGGTTAATAGGTTAGCTCCCAAAAAGATACAAAACTGCATATAAAACATACAAGATTGATAATATAATAGCATGAAACAATTAAAAATTATAGATACATTGGAGAGTATCAGCCGCTAGTCGAAATTCTTCAAAGCACAATCTTCAGTTCATGGAAAAGGCAAAGCTGTTATTGATGAAGGAACATGACCCCTTGATGCGTAGTTTCATCAGCCAGCATCTCAATCCACTCATGAAGACATTCCTAGCCACGACACTGCTGCAAATGCTTCAGAGCAAATTCATCAAGGTGAAACACCTCGAGTCATGACAAATCGTGAGCTGCTCATCAGGTTGCACCAGAAAGTGGATAGGAACCATGACTGGGTTAAGCGTCAAGTTGCTACTATTCTTGCAAACATGACAGTGGCACAGAACCCAGTAAGTAAAAATCACTGTTACGCCCATGAGATCTTTGATCATAGCTTGGCCATTCTCTCACATCTCAAGACAACCGAAGGACTTGAAGAAATGGAATTCCAACAAGACTTCGATTGGTCGATTCCGCCCAAGAAGTAGTTCAAAAAGTTCAAGTTCCTCCTCTTGTGCCAGATTCCATGTCTCCATCACGCTCGACTAGCGGAAATGAGGACCTCGAAGACGCTGCATCAAGCCCCTCTGCTTCACGCTGGCACTCCTCCACCTTCATCAAGCTGATATTCTTCAGGGGAGCTAGTCCTCAATTTTGTCTCCTTTTGGTCATTTGATGACAAATGGGGAGAAATCTGAGTTAGTCTTCAAGCGGGTCTATTTATATTGGGTTGTTTTTGTTAAGTTGAAAGTCTTGGTTCTTCTAGTGTGTTCCTATGATGAGTTGCAACTTAAGCTCATTGGTGGTCTGACTCTTTTGAACTGCTTAAACTACATGCTTTTGTTGGGAAATATGGTAGAAAACAAAAAAACGCGCCTACGATCATCCAAGATCAATATGAAGATGCATAACGGGTTGGGATCACGATCGTTACTGTCACGGAGTTGCAGCGGAAGAAGAACATGTGGGTGTAGATAGTACTTGGAGTCCCTCAAACCGTGATGAATGATCCCTCGAACCGAAGATCGAAAGCACGACCTCTCTACTTGGTTGCAAGTGTGCATCTTTCACGATTTGGCAGCGCTTCACCATCCAAATCTTTCACGATTGCCGGAGAATTATAGGGAGGAGATTACAACCACACTGGGCTTCTAAATATGAGGACAATAGGATTAGTCTAGCTCTAATTAGTTAACTAGGACCAACTAGAACTAGAGGAAGCTCCAAAACTTGTATATCCAAAAGGACCATTTCCTCAAGTATATATAGGTCAGAGGGGAGAGGGAGGGCTGCCACCAAGGAGGGAAAGCCTCCTTGGGGCGCCAGCCAAGGGAGGAGGAGTTGGACTCCTACCCCACTCCTATTCGGCTCCCTTCCTTAGGGAAGGGAGGCACTTTCCCACTTGGGCCTTTTCGGCCCAAGTTTCCTTCCACCTCTTGGCCTTTTAAGGCATGTTGATATTTAAATTAAATATAAAATGTTCTAAATACTTTTAGACCATTATATATTTTTTAACATCTCCAGAAACTTTTTCCACATATATATAATTTATCGGTAATACCAAGTATTACCCGATACTCACCGAAACGCTTTCGGTGACCTCGAAACGCTTCCGGATCCTCTCGGAACTATTATGAATACTCATGAAATATTTTCACAAATATATTTTCATGAATCCTGCCCTACTAACACGCAGAAGATCGTGGTTGCCTTAAGCTTGTGACCCCGTAGGTTCAGTAACTCATAGACACAGACGAAACCGTTCGTCCAATGACCGACAGCGGGACGGTGGACGTCCATATTGGTCCCTGTGAGTACACGAATGATATTCAAGTGAACCTTGGTTATCATGTGATGTTCCCTTTGCTTGGCGACAGTTCATAAAACCTGGGATGCATCGATATCCTTCTGAGTCATCGACATCCTCTATATACCGAAATCCTTGTTACCGGTTTTGTTCTCCTTTCTCGTTATTGTGTTCCGGCATCCCCGTGATGAAGTCACTTGTGTCTGGCCAGATGATGATTGATGCCATCATACCGAGAGGGCCCTAAGAATATCTCTCCATCATCGTAGGAGCAAACCCCACTCTTGAGCTACCCGACCACTTGTAAAACTTCCGATGAACCTATAAGTTGTCGTTATGATCACCATGTTACAGGTGATGTTTGAGCAACCCCAAAGTACACCGTACGGTAAGAAATGACCACGGCACTCTCATGGTCTAAGGAGCAAGATCACACGTTAACACTCTGTGTTATTACAATTGAATACAGACGATATTAATCCAATTCACAACAAACAAGCTTAGGTCGATTCAATATGATCGTTCTTCCAATGTCATAATCTCAATGTTGTTTTAGGACTATTGTTACACTTAACAATATTCTAATATCTGGAAAACATGATCACCAACAACACTTGAGCTAGTCCGAGATGCAAGACTAGGAACCTTTTATTTAACCTTTATCATTCCACATGTGCATATTAGTTTTCCACTGAATCGCATATTCCAGGATCATAGCAGTTATAGAATGAAATATAAACTCTTAATTATGAATATGGAAATATAATAATACAAATATTATTGCCTCTAGGGCACATTTCCAACCGTTTTACCTTCAATGTTATATCTGTACATGCATGCCGAATTTTGTCGGACACCAATTTTCATCATGCATCACAATTTCTTCATATCATATGATCAATGCATGATTGGATTCCAAGATATAGGGGGGGTCTCCACAATTTCAACCCACCATGTGCATTTTCAATCCAAAGAAAATTCATCATATGCACATCTTCATGAGGAGTTCCTTTATCATGTAATCAAATTCTTCATACTCTGTTCCTACACTTCCTATCATTTATCCTCGTTGAAAACTTAATCAATTTGTCATCAATCACTAAAAAGGGGTAGATTGTAAGTGCATCTAGTTCCCCCTTAGTGGTTTTGGAGTAATGAAGACAAATGGGTCAAGGGACTAATGTGTACGTGAGTGTACACATGAGTTTTAGTCCCTGAAGATTTGGTTTAACCCATGAAAGATGACCCCTAAGAATGTATCTCTTCAAGTGAAGAATTTGGTGCGTCCTTTGAAGAAATTGAAGTGAAGAATTGGAAGCTTGAAGAATTTGTTTACAAAATTTCTTTCTTTTTATTTTGAGTCATAGGAAATATCGTACTATTAAAGGGGGTCTAGGTGATACATAATTGTATTTCCGAAGTGATGCTTAGAACTTATACGCTACCTATATATTTCTTTGAACTGAAGACTTTGAAAATATCTTGCAGTGCAGCTGAGTTCATCAGCGACAATGACGGAGTTCTTCTGGTCGTTGACAAAATTGGTTTGACTGAGGGGTTAGGATTTGCTACTTGTGAGGTGTGTTGGCATTTCCTCAAAGAGGAGAGGATGATACAATACAGTGGAGATAAGTATTTCCCTCAGTTAAGAAGCAAGCACTACAAAAAAATACACTTCCCTGATGATACGTGTTTGTCACAGTAGGTCACGTTTTCTGTCATGCATGTACACCCATGACGATTTTATGACAGAATCAAGATAGTCATACATGTGCTGTCATAGAAGTGTTCCATAGCAATACCAAAATTATCATCACGGAAGTGTTCACTTCCATGACGATAAATGGCACATCATGGAAGTGCTTTCGTCAAGGGTAACCGACATGTGCCATCCACCATAACGGGTCGCCGTTAAGCTACCGGGTCCGGTTTTGGATCCGATAACCCGTTAGCAGCACAGACCAATGGGGATTTTCCACGTGTAAAATTCTCATCGGCCGAAGGAAACACGTGTCAGATCGTCATTGGGTCAGTTAGGCGCCTATGATATGTCGACACGTGCAATGGCCCAACACTGGCCCATTTAGCTTACAAAGGCCGACCCATTTGACTTGGTGAAAAGCAAGCGGGCCGGCCCATAACGGTCTGCTCGCATATAAGCCATTTTACGGCCCGGTAACTCACGGCCCGTTAGGGCCTTACTGAAATTGGCCCGACAGCGTCATGTGGGCCATCGAATATAACACCAGCCCATTTCACTTTCAATCCATGTATGGCCCACAACGTCTTTCGGCCCATATAAGGCCTTTCATATCTTTGGGCCCTTTAGTGGCCCATGGTGACTCTGGCCCATAATGAACAATAAATTTCTTTGTACCCATTAACGGCCCATGATTCACATGGGCCGTTTCCAGCTCATGTTAGCTTTTGGCCTACTGACGGCCCATACATTCTTGGGCTCTTCTCCAATCCTCGATTATTTCTAGCCCGTTACTGGCATGTTCCCCTAATGGGCCAAATTCGGCCTGTGGTTAGAATCGACCCATTTGTGGCTTGTTAACCCGTTGCGCTATTTCCAGCCAATCCTATATTCTAGCCCATTAAGGACCCATTATGCCTGTGACAGAATTAAGCCTTTGCTGTCTTTCGGCCTATTAACGACCCCTTACCATGCTGGCCCGATACCAGTTATGCCCATTTACGACCCATGTGGGCCCATTTATCCGTCAGCCTGAGGCCCACTGATTATACGACCCGTTGGAGGCCCATTTATCCGACGGCCCGTAGGAGGCCCATGGATCCTACGGCCTATAGCAGGCTCAAGGTTACTGTTGGGGATATAACTACTAGGTATGACCTGCCCAGTAGGGGCTGGGTCATGCCATTGGTGGCTTAAAGATGAAGAGACCTGATAAGGGCCAAGAAGACATGAAGATGGCAGTTCATAGAGCAAGCCTATTGAAGGCCCAAGACCTGGAGGCGACTTGAGGCCCAAAGGGATGATCCACCATATGTTAACTTGTTCTGTAAGGCAAGTTTAGTTAGAAACCGAGCCGATCACGTTTGTGTGAGCCGGTCGGGACTCTGTAAGCCGCCGGACATCAACCTGTATATAAAGGGGTGACCCAGTGTCGGGTTAACTTAAGAAAACAATAAATCAAGAGCTAGGTCAAGCATATTCGCTCCCTAGTAATCGAAACCCAACCAATACAACCTAAAGCAGGAGTAGGCTTTTACCTCATTGAGAGGGGCCGAACCTGGGTAAACTCTATGTGTCCTTTGTCCCTTTCGACCCCTTCAAGCTAACCTAGTTGCGATGGCTCCACAACTAAGTCCTTTTGCTAGGGCATGTGCCGTGTTATGTCCACGACAGTTGGCGCCCACCATGGGGCCAGAGTACGCTGGTTTTGAGTTCTTGAAGTGCAACTTCGCAGGGATCAAGGGATATGCCATCGGCCGGATGACCAAGAGCCACCGCGGCAAACTCTATATCAACGACACTGGCTGTGGCCCCGAGGTCGGCTCAATTGAGTATGGGTGAGGGAGTCCTTGATTAGGGGGTCCTTGGGTATCCGGACTATTCGATATGGGCCGGACTGATGGGCCGCAAAGATGGAGCGGAAGATTATCCCCCGTGTCCGAGTAGGACTCCTATGTGCGTGAACGACAAGTTTTGGTGTCCGGATGCATTATTTCCTTCCTCTGCAAACCGACTTTGTGTAACCCTAGGCCTCTCCGGTGTGTATATAAACTGGAAGGTTTAGTCCGTAGAGGCTATCAGAGTTCTCATAGGCTAGACAACTAGGGTTTAGCCATTACGATCTTGAGGTAGATCAACTCTTGTAACCCCTATACTCATTGAATACAATCAAGCAGGACGTAGGATTTTACCTCCTTTAAGAGAGCCCGAACCTGGGTAAACATTGTGTCCCCATCGTCCCTTGTTAACATTGATCATCAGATGCACAGTTTGGGACCCCCTACCCGAGATCTGTCGGTTTTGGCAGCAACATTGGTGCTTTCATTGAGAGTTCCATTGTGTTGTCGATAGAAGGATCGATGGCTCGCCTTGTCATCAATGATGATATCACTTCTGGAAGGAGCCTAACTTCAGGACAGGTCCTCCAGCTCAGCGGTTTCACTGTGGGCACCCACACGGCCATCAAGCCAATGATGCCCCCCCCCGCGATCGCCAAACATCACCTCCACATCGGTCTCGAACACTCCAAAAAGATGGGTCCGGCAGATTCGTCCTTGAATGAGCTGCTTGATCGCATCGCCGCCTTGGGGCTTTCAATGGATTATGATCAGATCGGGCTTAAACCTGACCAAAGGGAAATCAATCTCTCGCCGATCACTCACCTGGTGGCGGTCGTCGAGGAACAAGACAAGAACACTTCTTCCCCTAAGTTAAAAACCAGCTATGTTCGGATCTCTGAATCCATTGAACCGGACACTCTTCCTTTGGAGGATACCCGACATCCCCTAAACTTAGGGTCGAACTTAAGGTCCGGGGAGCACTTGGATCTTCCCGGACCCGAACCGGTGACCTCGGAGATTTACAAGCTCCGAACACAATTTTGGGCCGAGATTCAAGTTTTAGCCCACCCGCCCACCACAATCAATACTCTCCAAGCAGTTCAGGCCCTCCAGACATACACGACCTGATGTATGTATGACAGCAACCTCCGAAAATGGTCCATCACTTTTGGGCCAGGTTTCTACTTATCAAAAACAAGATTAAAGATTGCTGTGACAATGATACGGTCTCGATTTTTCATCACAATTGCATCGATGAGGGAATTCAGAATGCCCTCAACCGTCGTCGCATACAGAGTTTCACCGAACTATCACATGTAGTACGGAAGTACTGCGCGATGGAAAGCACATGGAAGGCCCAAACAACCCAATTGGAACCCGCTGCCTTTAAGCAGTGCACTGCCCTGGCAAAACGGGTACACCCTTATGAGGCATTCGATCAATAAGCCCGTTGGCAAGAAAAACAAACCCTTCGCGGGACACATGTCCATCCTTGACAAGCTCCTCGACAAACCCCGTCAGATACATGCAACACCGAGCACCGAACCAACTCACAGCCTTCGGGCATGTTGGGTACTCCGGCAAGTGGCTAAAAGCGGTGAGGCTATCCTCACTACCGCTACTCCAGAGAAGCATTCTCCAGAGGATGATGATCTTAATGTCTTTACAGTCTTCGAGACCTTCTCTTCAAATAATCGGCGTAAAAGGGCACTTTGCGACCTCGCCTAAATTAACCAAGTAACTGCAATGAGCCCATGGAACGATGCGGCAATAACTTTCACCGCAAACGATGAACCAAGGGCCCGATCAGTCCGAGCACCCGCTGCCTTGGTCTTAAACCCAACTATGGATGGCTTTCAACTTACCAAAGTGCTCATGGACCGCGGCAGTGGACTTAACCTCATTTATGAGGACACGATCGAAAAAATGCATATTGACAAAGCACACATCAAGCAAAGTAGTACCACATTTTGAGGCATCATCCCCAGTCGAGAAGCACGATGTTCGGGGAAAATTAAACTTGATGTAGTATTCCGCACGCCTAAGAATTACAGGTCGGAAGAGTTACTCTTCCATGTGGCTCCCTTCAATAGCGGATATACAACCCTTTTGGGGTGGGACGCCTTCTCATACTTCCAAGACATACCCCATTACGGGTACATGAAGCTTAAAATACCGGGGCCCAATGGAATAATCATAGTTACAAGTGATCCGGATAAAGCACTCCGCGCCAAAAAAAACCCGCATCCTTGGCCCTTGAGGCACTATCCGAATCCCTTGCGGCCGAAGAAGTAACCACCCTGCGATCCACGCTGGACAAGGATGATGTGATTCTCGATAATAGACCCAAATCCACCTCTTTCAAACCAGCAGATGAAATAGTTAAATTTCATGTGCACCCGACTGATCCTAACAAAACAACGTCCGTTAGAGCACAGCTGGACTCGACGGTCGATGCCGCCCTATGAGCGTTCCTGCGTGAAAATTGGGATATCTTTGCCTAGCACCCTTGGGACATGCCTGAGATCCCACGCAAACTGGCCGAACACAACCTCAACATAATCAAGGGGTTCAAACCAGTCAAACAAACGTTGCGGCGATTTTCCAAACCCAAACGACAAGCTATGGGGGAGGAGCTAGCCAAACTACTTTAAGCCGGGTTCATTAGAGAAATCAAACACCCAGATTGGCTAGCCAACTTGGTCATGGTGCCGAAGAAGGATAAGTCTTGGCGCCTTTGTGTCGATTTCAAAGACCTCAATAAGGCTTGCCCCAAAGACCCTTCCGCATTGCCCTGCATTGACCAGATTATTAACGCGACTGCGGGACACGACTCGTTGTGGTTCCTCGATGCTTACTCCAGATATCATCAGATTAAAATGAAGGAGTCCGACCAGGCCGCAACGGCGTTTACTACCCTGTACGGGCCTTTCTGTTTCAACACTTACCAATGCATGATTCAAACATGTTTGAAAAAAATCGACAAGATAGTGGAAGCATATGTGGACGACGTGGTCATCAAGACTAAACACATCAAATCATTGGTGGACAATCTCCGCCTCACATTTGACAACATCTGAACATATGACATACGGCTCAATCCAGAAAAATGTGATTTCGGCGTTCCAACCGGAAAGCTACTAGGGTTCATTGTCTCCAATAGAGGAATCAAAGCGAACCCAGCCAAAATCCGAGCCTTGTCACAACTGGTCATATCAACAGACTTAGAGCAGGTCCAAAATCTAGCAGGGTGCGTGGCAGTGTTAAGCCGCTTCATCTCCAGATTAGGAGAAAAAGCATTACCACTTTATAGACTGCTTAGACGCACCGACAAATTCGAGTGGACGGATGCGGCTACAGCCAGATTGGAAGAAATAAAAACATTATTAGCAGGCAACCCAATCCTTGCCGCCCCAAGTGTTCGCGATCCTATGTTGCTTTATATATCCGCAACTCACAAGGTAGTGAGCATTATACTCGTTGTCGAGCGAGGGGAAGAGGGACATAAACTCCTCATCCAGAAACCAGTGTATTACGTATCAGAGGTCCTTACACCATGCAAATCCCGATACCCTCACTACCAAAAGATAGCTTACGCGGTCTTTATGGTATTCCGAACACTTCGGCACTATTTTCAAGAGTGTTCGATCACGGAGGCATCCGAAGTATCACTCAATGACATTATAAACAACAAGGATGCCACCGGCCACATAGCTAAATGGGACATTGAGCTCTTACCATTTGAAATAACATATATGCTGCGCCGAGCTATTAAATCTCAGGTGCTGGCCGACTTCATCGCTGAGTGGACGGAAGTCGAGCTCCCTAAAGAGTACAGTCATACTCCAACTGGATCATGTACTTTGACAGCTCTAAAATGCTAGACGGATTGGGGGCTGGTGTCATCTTGACATCCCCTACGAGGGACACAGTCTGCTACGTGCTGCAAATCATGTATACGAACTCCAATAACATAGCTGAATACGAGGAACTTCTACATGGTCTCTGAATGGCTGTCTCCATGGTCATACAATGCCTAGAGGTGCGCACTAATTCAAACCTTGCAATATCCCAGATAAATGGAGAGTTCGATGCAAAGGATCCAAAAATGGCGGCGTATCGAAACACCGTATTAAAAATATTGACTCGGTTTGAGGGGCTCGAGTTTCATCATGTTGCTCGAGACAATAACCAGGCAGCGGACATGCTTGCTCGAATGGGCGCCAAGCGTGATCCCGTCCCACCTAATACCTTTGTGGAAAGGATCTTTAAGCCATCCTTGGTCGGGCAGGACGAGAGCGGAAAACACCAGTCCGGACCTGATCATGCCCCCAGCAGCCGAGCACAATACATATATCATTAGGGGTTCGGGCACCGAAATAACACCCTCTGCCCATGAAATCATGGCCGTTATTGCTCCATGGATCGAACCCTTCCTGGCCTACCTTAATAGGAAGGAGCTTCCTAATGATCAAAATGAGGCCCGTCGCATAGTTCAACATTCTAAAGCCTATAAAGTTCATGGAGGTGAACTATACAAGAAAAGCACTACTGGAGTCCTCCAAGGGTGCATCTCTGAAGAGGAGGGACAACAACTCTTGGCTGAAATACATGCTGGTCTAGGAGGCCATCACACCGTAACTCGGGCCCTCGTAAGCAAGGCCTTCCGAAAAGGTTTCTTCTAGCCAACGACCCGAGCAGACGCACAAGCCCTCGTGCAACGCTGCGTGGGATGTCAGCTTTTCGCTAATCAAAGTCACATGCCTCCCACTGCCTTGAGAACAATCCCCATCGCTTGGGCTTTCGCGGTTTAGGGGCTAGACATGGTCGAACCCCTTAAAGGGGGAAGCCACAAGAAGAAATATTTACTGGTTATGGTGGATAAATTCACTAAGTGGATAGAGGCCAAACCAGTAAAAACGGCTGAAACAGGGCAAATGATCGACTTTATGTCCGACGTGGTACACCGTTATGGTGTCCCGCACAACATCATCACTGATAATGGCTCCAATTTCACAGCCGATGAGGTGGAAAACTGGTGTGCTAACTTGGGCATTAAACTCGACTATGCATTCTACCACCCTCAAACAAACGGTCAGGTTGAACGGGCCAATGGCCTGATAATAAGCGGCATTAAACCCAGACTGGTGCGCTCCCTACGGGAGTCAGATAAGCACTAGGTTGAGGAACTCGATTCCGTGCTCTGGGGGCTGTGGACTATGCCTAATCAAACTACCGGATACACACCTTTTTTCATGGTGTACGCGTAGAAGCTGTCTTGCCCTGAGACATTATTCATGACTCACCTCGAGTGTGCATGTACGAAGAGAGAGAAGCCGAGCTTGATCGGCAGGACGACCTAGACGGCCTTGAAGAGGAGCATGATATTGCACGAGCCCGTTCTGCATTTTATCAACAACAGGCTAGGTGATACCAAAGCAGAGAAGTGTGGGCCAAGACTTATAACGTCGGCGAACTCGTTTTGCGCCTCCCAGAGAAGAAGAAGGATAAGCTCAAACCAAAATGGGAGGGCCCCTTCATCATAAATGAAGTTCTTACAGGAGGACTCTATCGCCTTTGTAATGCATCGGATAATCGCCTTGAGCCGAATCCATGGAATGATGCTTGGCTCCAATGATTCTACGGATAGGTCGGCCGCATCCTTTTTATTTTTTCTAGTTTCCTTTTTTCTCCTCTTCTTTTTAGTTTTTCCTTTTTTATATACATCCCAGGGTATGTTCAGATCCGCCGAACTGTTGGGGTATACATCTGTAAATGTATACACCCCACTATGACTGGGGGCTTCTTTGACGAAGCTTATTACTAAAAGCTTGTGGCTTACATTGTCTATGTCGTTTGTTATATACACTTTTCTGCCATTATATGCACCTCTATGATACGTCTCTGTCGTATCTATAATTTTTGATTGTTTCATGCCAATATTATACAACTTTCACATATTTTTGGCAACAACTTATATGATTTATTGGACTAACCTATTGATCTAGTGCCTAGTGCCAGTTCCTGTTTTTTTGCATGTTTTTTGTATCGCAAAAAATCCATATCAAACGAAGTCCAAATGCAATAAAATTTCACGGAGAATTATTTTGGAATATATGTGATTTTTGGGAGTTGGAATCACCGCAAACGGAGGCCCGTGGTGGGCACAACCCACCTGGGCGCGGTCCCTGAGCCAGGCGTGGCGTGGTGGGTTTTGCCCTCCTCGAATGTTGGTTGGAGCTCTACTTCGGGCACAAGGAATCTTATATCCAAAAAAATCGTGTTAAAATCTCAGCGGAATCGGAGTTACAAATCTCTGGGAATATAAGAAACGGTTTTCGGCCAAATCTGGGGAACGCGAAACAGAAGAGAACATAGAGGGAGATCCAATCTCAGAGGGGCTCCCGCCCCTCCACGGCCATGGAGGCCATGGAACAGAGGGGGAACTCTCCTCCCATCTAGGGTGGAGGCCAAGGAAGAAGAAGAAGGAGGGGGGCTCTCTCCCCCTCTCCCCCGATGGTGCCGGAGTGCCGTCGGGGCTAGGATCGTGATGGCGATCTACACACACAATCTTGCTACCGTCAACACCAACTTTCTCCCCCTCTATGCAGCGGTGTAACACCTCTTCTCCCCGCCGTAATCTCTACTTGAACATGGTGCTCAACTCCAAATATTATTTCCCAATGATCTATGGTTATCCTATGATGTTTGAGTATATCCGTTTCGTCCTATGGGTTAATAGTGATCTTGGTTGGTATGATTGTATATTTTATTTATGGTGCTATCCTACGGTGCCCTCCATCTCGCACAAACGTGAGGGGCCCCCGCTGTAGGGTGTTACGATATGTTCATGGTTTGCTTATTATCAGTGTTGCGGGGGATGGCAGCAGCCCAAACCCGGATAGGTGGGTTATGGCGTATGGGAGTAAAAAGGACTTGATACTTAACGCTATGGTTGGGTTTCACGACCTTAATGATCTTTAGCAGTTGAGGATGCTTGCTAGAGTTCCAATCATAAGTGCATATGATCCAAGTAGAGAAAGTATGTTAGCTCATGCCTCCCCCTCATATAAAATTACAAGAATGATTGCCGGTACTTGTTATCAATTGCCTAGGGACAAATAACTTTCTTGTTGACAAAAGCTCTCTACTAAAATTAACTTAGTTGTGTCTTTATCTAAACAGCCCCTAGATTTTATTTACATGATCTTTATTATCTTGCAAACCTATCCTATCACACCTACAAAGTACTTCTAGTTTCATACTTGTTCTAGGTAAAGCGAACGTCAAGCGTGCGTAGAGTTGTATGAGTGGTCAATAGAACTTGAGGGAATATTTGTTCTACCTTTAGCTCCTTGTTAGGTTCGACACTCTTACTTATCGAAAGAGGCTACAATTTATCCCCTATACTTGTGGGTTATCAAGACCTTTTTCTGGCGCCGTTGCCGGGGAGCAATAGCGTCTGGTGAATATTCTCGTGTGTGCTTGTTTGCTTTATCACTAAGTAGTTTTTATTTCCTGTTCTAAGTTGTTCTCTATCTTTAGTTATGGATATGGAACACGAAACACCAAAAAATTTAGTGGTACTTGCTACTCATGGAGATGGGGAACCTCCTAAAACCCTCGATGCTCGTTATGTGAGAGATATTATGCCCTACTTTAATAATCCTGAGAAAACCCCATTCAACTATATAATGAGAGTAACATTGGATCAACATGAATACTTTAGGGATTATCGCTTGACTCATAAAGGGAAATTGTTATGGGATCAAATTCATATGTTGCATTGGTATGCTCGGGAGCTATGCTTGAGATATGATTATACTTGTTGCTCTAGGATGAAAGCTCCACATCTTCCCTTTTCATGTGAATTTAATGATAATGAAACGTTGGCTTCTTATGCTAATGGTATATATGATTATTATGATGTGGAAAGAATAGAAGAATTTTTTGCTTTTCAGGGTGCTTATGAAATTGAATCTTTGTTTGAAAAGTACGAAACAATGATGTTTACAGATGTGAATTTTTTGCCATCCTTAAATATTGCTATGATAATTATAAATACAATTCCAATATTTATTAATTTATTGAGAAAGTCTCCGATGTCCAAGAAGAGACTAATATTTTGCAGGAGTCTATGGAAGAAGAAAATGATGAAACTGTGAGCTCATTGGATGAAAAAGATGATGAGGAGAGCGAAGAACAAAAGGAGGAAGAGCGGATTGATCACCCGTGCCCACCTTCTAATGAGAGTAACTCTTCTACTTACATTGTTTATTTTCCCTTCGTTCTTACCGAAGGATGAATGCTATGATAATTGCTATGATCCCGTTGATTCATTTGAAATATCCCTTTTTGATGAACCTGATGCTTGCTATGCTTGTGGCCAAGATGCCAATATGAATTATGCTTATGGAGATGAACTTGTTATAGTTCCTTATGTTAAGAATGAAATTGTTGCTATTGCACCCACACATGATAGTCCTGTTATCTTTTTGAATTCTCCCAACTACACTATATCGAAGAAGTTTGCTCTTGTTAAGGATTATATTGATGATTTGCCTTTTACCGTTGCACATAATGATTTTGATGAATATAATATGCGTGTGCTTGCTGCTCCTACTTGCAATTATTATGAGATAGGAACTATATCTCCACCTCTCTATGTTTCCAACATGGTAAAATTGTAAGAAACTGCTTATGCTATGTATTGGCCTCTACTTGATGGGCATGAATTGTTCTTGTATGACATGCCAATGCATAGGAAGAGAGTTAGACTTCGTCATTGCTTGATATATGTTGCTTTGTGCTCACTACTAAATGCCAAATCATTGTTAATTCAAATTGGCTTTGATATACCTTGGGATCCGGGTGGATCCATTACTTGAGCACTTTATGCCTAGCTTAATGGCTTTTAAGAAAGTGCTGCCAGGAAGACAACCCGAAAGTTTTAGAGAGTCATTTATTTCTGTTGAGTGCTTTTATATAGTTTAAAAACAAAAAAAAATATAAAGGAGAACTTAAAACTGCACAAAATGAAAAGTGAAAGTGAGAAGGATGAGCACCGTGGAAGCGAGAGCATGCCTTGAACTTTGTTCATGCCCATGGAAACTTTGTGAATCTTGAATTGCAGAAACTTTTCAACAAAAATAATTATCCCTTTGTACGATTCCATTGTATTATCTTTACCTAATAATAAAGCAAATTGGCTTTCTGGTCGTCCGTCATGGCATTTTCAGAAAAGTCCCTCTATTTCAGAGAATTCAACCCGCAATCCTGCTTTGAGTTAAAAGGAACCGTTTTTTTGTATTTTACACAAAAGTCCATGTGTTTTCCTGAAATCAACCCGCCGTCTGGATTTAAGTCACACCCGAACCATTATTTTTACATTTTTCGAAACCTCCCTGATGTTTTAGCTAATTCATCCGCGGATCATATTTAAGTCACACAAATGCTTTTTAAAATCATCCATATCTTTTAAACCGTAACTCCGATTTGAACATGTTATATACGAAATTTGGTTAAATATGTAGAATATGAATATAAGATTATTTTTACCTATTAAGTATTTTTAAATATTATTTTGGAATATATTTAAGTCAAGCAATTGATTTTCTAAATTATCTGTATCTTTTAAACCGTAACTTCGATTTTAACATATTATATGTGAAATTTTAGTAGAAAAATGTGTGGAATCTAAATATGATGTTAATTTTACCATTTAAATATTTTCAAAATATTGTTTTGGAAGCGATGTTATAATTTATAGCACAAGATCCGTTTTCCTTTCGTACCGGCGGCAATCCAGATTGCAAATAAACACCCCACTATAACCATATAGGGAAAAGAAAACATTGATAACTACACATGCATACCTCTGAAAAATGCCACAGGGGAAAACAACAGATTTCTCATCGAGAGAGTGAGAGAAAGCGAGTGAGCGAGAGAGACAGAGAGAGCACGAGAGGGAGAGGGAGGAGAGAGGGAGAGAGAGACGCCTTAGGATTAACCATATTCAAACACGTTTTTTGTTGTTTTGTGTGAACACCGAGGCCATCACCGGCAAGGGTGAGAAGGAGGATAAGCGATACACAAATATGATGCCACGCAAAAATAAAGGAGATGGACCTATTGTGGTCTTGAGTGATGGTTGTTGAGTTAAGAGCGTGTGTTATGTTTTCTCTCCCGTTGCAACGCGGGCTCTTTTCCTAGTAAAAATAATGTGCCAAGGTTTGCCTTTAGGATGTTTAAATTGCTTGTTGATTTGTGCGGTGCAAAACAAAAACTTTGGCTGTAGTGCGAGACTTTACGTTTTTTACTGGAACGTCAAATAGTTATGAAACCTTTTGCACTGTCTTTCTATACAAAATGTTTATTTTTCCTAATTTTCAGAATTTTTGGAGTACTAGAAGTATGGTGAATGTTCAGATTACTACAAACTGTCCTGTTTAATACAGATTCTGTTTTTGATGCATTATTTTGCTCGTTTTGATGAAACTATCGATTTTTATCGATGGTATAAGCCATGGAAAAGTTATATTATAGTAGCTACAATGCATAAACAAAATATAATTTGGTTTGCAATAGTACTTAGAGTAGTGATTTGCTTTATTATACTAACAGATCTTACCGAACTTTCTGTTGAGTTTTGTGTGGATGAAGTGATCAAAGACCGAGGAGGTTTCGATATGAGGAGAAGGAGGAGAGGCAAGAGCTCAACCTTGGGGATGCCCAAGGCACCCCAAGTAAATATTCAAGGAGACTCATGCGTCTAAGCTTGGGGATGCCCCGGAAGGCATCCCATCTTTCTTCAACAAGTATTGGTATGTTTTCTGTTTCGTTTCGTACATGTGATATGTGCAAATCTTGGAGCATCTTTTTCTTTTATTTTTCCCCTTTTTCTTTTAGGTTTTTTACATTTGTGCCCCTGGTTCCTTAGCTCTACTCATCCATCCCCACGCTCTTAACTTTTGCTTAGTTTTCCCCACTCCCTTACTTGAAACCCTCAGAAGAGGTCACAACGGACGTCGCCGTCGGGTCAATGCTTTGACCGTTAACTCTGACGAGTGGGGCTGCGTTGGGGTTGTAGCTGTTCGACCGTTGGGTCGTGGTTTCGTTGGGCCGTCCCTTGCATTGAACGCATGCACGCGCCGCCACGACAGAAGCCTTCTATGCATGCACCCAACAAGCCTGCCTGCATGCGTCGATGCATCGACCGAGCCTGCATGCGCTGATGCGTGCCGCCACGATGCACTGACCGAGCCGCTTTCATGCATGCCAGCCGCCACGGATGCAGCGACGGTCGCTGCCGCTGGTTCCTCTCTTCTCGCACATTTGTCTCCTCGATTTAGAGCATCATTTTTATGATCAGTTGCAGCCTTTTCGATCCACTCGCATCTGCACCCATGTTTCTACGAAAAATAGATTGAACAAATATGTTGTGGCTGCATGCACTAGCTAGGTGGCTACATATTTGTGGCTTGTGTAAGAAAAGAAGGGTTCGTTGTGGCTGCATGCACTAGGTGGTTACTAACAAAGCGAGCTCTCTAAGAAAACAATCGTAGGGCAACAAGCCCATTGCACGATCACATAGTTGAAACTAGGAAGAACTTCATAGTTGAATAGATAGAAAACTTAATAATAGAACTTGATAAAAGGGCCAACAAGCCCATAGCATCTCTCACATAGTTCAGTGGGATTACAACTTAACATAACATAGACTCAAAAAATAAAATAAATAGAGGGTTTAGAACCCTAGACGCCGCCTTCTCCACCTCACTCCTCTGGGAGCCCTTCACTGCTCCTCCGGGGCGTTGTCGATGGGGTACAGAAGAGTGTGCATGCGGGACGCGGTGGGGAAGATCTTGGTGTACTCCGTGAACATGTTGTGGGTGGTGAAAGCAATGAACTCGTAGCTACACCAAAACACCCGGCCGAGGAGGTAGAAGGTGTCAAATGTGTTGGTGAAGTGGGAAGGAGAGCAACCACCACCCCGTTCTGGATGACCTCCTCGACACAGAACATCCTTGGAGATCCCCATGGGAGATGGTGGTAGACGGATGCGAGGAAGAACTCGGTGAAGTTCTTTGCGGTCCTCCACCTTGATATTTCCCACACACGTAGTGTGCGCTCAACGTACACGCCAGGAGGGTAGAGCCTCTCCAGCACGGTGCATGGGAAGTGGTAGGTTGGTTCGGTGTACTGCATGGCTGAGGATGTGCTAGAAGAAGGAGAAGTGGTCGAAGAGCAACAAGTGCATATGGCAGATAGGATGGGAGATGGATGAGGGATGTCAGAGGCAGAGGGTGGCATAAATAGCCGTAGTGCTACATGTTATTTGGCCGTGGCAATAACGGGGGTCAAATGTGAAGGAACCCATTTTCAAACCCACCGCAGCATCAGGAGTGTACACGCGTGGGAAATGGTGGTTTGAAAAAGAAGAAGAAAACGAAGCTAATTGCACGCATGGGAATCCGTGGTCATATATATTATATGAACGAAAAGAGACAATTTTTGAATAGTTTGTGGCCATTTTTCATGATAAAAAATAAATTTGGCCCTTAAAAATTTGGTCATTTGCTACACAATGTCAATTGATTTCAAACGATGAAAAAATACAGAGCCAACACGTTCACAAAAAACAGAGCAAACGATGCAAAAAACGACGCAATTCGACAGCCCAACCAGAGCTTGGTTTCCTTTTGGGCCCAATAACAACGTTTTTTTTCGAGAAGTCAGTGGTGGTCGAGCAGCCGAGCACAACCAATAGGATCGCCTCTCACGGATTGCCCCACGATCCAACGATGCAGAGCCGTCCTTGTGATCCAACGACGCGGAGCTTGCACGCAGCCAGCCCACCTAATTCCTTCTAGAAGACCAGATCTGAGGGTAGTTGGTTGGCGTGAGAGTACGATCGGACGGCTGACATTGGGAGCTAGGGTTAGGCCAAACCTCGCAGGGTTTAGAGGGGTTTTGAGCTGGTCAATGGGGTTTCGAAGGCTTTGACTGAGCATAACTAATTTAAAAAAATCATAAAAATATGAAACCTTCACCATTCGTCGTTTTATAAGACGCACTAACGAGGAAAAATACTAAACTTGGTCTATGGTCATTTTCTTGAAAAAACCCTAGCTAGCACGATCGAGGTCAAATGAGCATCATTAATTTAAAAAAAATCAAAAAATATAAAACCTGCACACAATGTTGTCTTATGTGACATGTTACCAACCAAAAATCATAAACTTGGACTATGGTCATTTTCATGAGAAAACCTTCACACATATGAGCTATCATGTACATGAGTTCATACAGTTCAAGGAGAGGAGGTGGTGTTACCTTCTGTTTTTAAAAAAATTAAAAAAATCAAAAAAAATCACCAAAGCTTTATTTTAAAGTGATTAAGAAGGATGTGAAGTTAGTTTTCCATTTTCATATTTCAAAACGTGTTTTTAATAGTTTTTATATTAAAGCATATGTTTTCAAAAGCAAATGTAAAAATATGAATATTAATTCAAAAAATAGTGAGACTTCGAATGTACACTATGGAAAGTGAATATGTGATAATAAAAAAACATTTGGCTCATTTAGAGTAGGTCCAAAAAAACTTGATTACAAATGGGCTGTTTACCCTAGCCTGGGAGCTCATTTGGAGCACATTTCTCAAATTCAAATTTCTTTGACCTCCTCTAAATCACTTCAAATTTTGCACACATGATCTCCTACACAAACATAGATAGTTTGCCAAGGTTTTACTTGTTTTTGCATTTTCTTGAATTTATACTGTCCAGGTTTGCCAAGGTTTACATGATCTCATTTGGAGCATGCTTTTGATTCCCTACACAACATGTGTGATCATTGCAGCACCTAAAATCATAGTTCACAACATCTAAACATAACTAACCATATATTTAGGACATACAAATATACCACATGAAAATTTAAGGACAGACAAATATAGATAGCAACCAGATTACTAGGATAACCAACGAGATTCAGTTCAACAAACCATAACCAACGAGATTCAGTTCAACAAACCAAAATTAACCCAACAGTTCAACAAACCAAACCAAAAGTAACACAGCATCACATCATCGACCACATCACGTCGGAGTCAAGGCCTTCATGAGGGCGGCATGCTGCCCCCTGATCATGTAGTCCTCCCCGCGAATCGCTACATCGTCAGCATGAGACAGAAGGTAATCGAAGCGTCCATCCCTTGGCTTTGGCTTGGTGGTGCAGTAGGGGTAGTGCCACTTCTTGAACTTGCGGTTGTAGAAGGAAGGAACTCCCTTGGCCTTGATCTTGTCCACCTCCTTGGCTGTGGAGGACGCGACATTGCCCTTGTACACATCATCTCCAGAATCATACTGCACACATGAATGAATTGCATTAATACATTATAGATTCATATACACCATGTCAAAGGAACTAAATGAACAAGGGATAGGCTTACCTCATATTCAGAATAGTCACTAAACGCCCCCTCGTATGGGTCGTAGTCAGCCAACTTCCTCTTTCTCCCCCCCAACCATCATCCTCCTGAATATACAATGCCATATACAATTACATCCATCACTAGTAGCCAATTGAAAATTTAGATATGCACACATGGCACATTGATCATAGGGCTAATACACTCCCAATATCAGAAATGTTTTAGAAGTGGTTTTTTTATTTTTGTGCCCCTTAGCTCTATGCATTTAAAAAACACATCCATCACTAGTATATCAATGTATTAGATTTGTACACACATTGATCAAAAACCCCAATATGACATTCAAATAACACATTGATCATTGGTCATGCACACACATTGAAGAACAGAGCTAATATAACTACATATTGTGGACAAATTTATATACTAATGAATCAAATAACTTCTTAATCAATGGATTCCATTTGGGCATATGACATTCAAACCCCCAATCTGAGTAGCATTCAAAAACAAATGTAATAGGGACCCAATCTAAGGCAATGAATCTGAGTAGCATTAAAACCCCCAATCTGTAAGCACTAAAAACAAATCTAATAAGCATCATAACATTAAAAACCCCAATCTGTTCACAACATCTAGCATTTTTTCAACGAATTTATCCAAATCTAAAAACAAATCTAAAAACCCCAATCATTGCAGCACCTAAAATCATAGTTCACAACGTAGCATTTTTGCAACGAATTTATCCAACAAACCCTAGTCCAAAAACCCCCGCCACCCAACCCATACCCTACAGAAAACCCCGGCCCATCCGTCAAACCAACTACTCTAACCATCTGAACTACCGTATGAATCACAATCTAACCAATGCAACTAGGGAGCAACTAACTCTACAAGCTAAGCAACTGCAAATACCTGCTCCTCCACGGCAGGTGGCGCAACGGGGGCATCTGGATGGACTGTGCTGCTCGACACCGTCACCTTCTGCAGCGATAAGGTGGAGCCCGCCACATATGCAGCGGTTGCGAGTTTCCCCGCACCGCCGTGGACGCTGCCGACATCCGCGGTCACCGCGCCCGGACCCTGCAGCTCCAGCACATCTCCGGCCGCTGCGCCGGCGTCGCCACGAGCATCGGCCATCTAACAGATTGAGGCTATGAAGGTGAGGAAGAGGATGCGGTGGGGGAGGGCGAGACGGTGTGGTGGAGGCAGTGGAGGAGAGCGAGACGACATTGGTGGGGGAGAGGAAGACAATGCGGCAGGGAGGGGATTTGGGGGAAAATGGTAGGGGCGATGGAGGTGGTTGCCCTCTTTATATGATGGGATGTTTTGGGCATGTCCATGGACACGTGCTACCCTACGACCGCAGTCTTGCACGCGCCCACATATACATGGCCCCACTCGTTAGCTAACAGTCAAAGGCATTGACCCGATGACAATGTCCGTTATAACCTGTCCTGAGGGTTTTAGGCAAGGAAGTGGGGAAAAGTGAGCAAAAGTTAACAGAGTGGGGATGAATGAGTAGAGCTAAGGAACCAGGGACACAGAAATAAAAATCCCTTTTCTTTTATGCACGATGCTGGAATGAGATAGTCCATGGTTGATTTATAAAATGCTCATTGCACTTCATTTATATATTTTGAGTGTGGCTTTACAGAATGTTTCATGTGCTTCATTTATATCATTTGAAGTTTGGATTGCCTGTTTCTCTTCACATAGAAAACCGTTATTTGAAGAATGCTCTTTTGCTTCACTTATATTTGTTACAATGGTTTTTTGTAGAAAGAATTAACTCTCATGCTTCACTTATATCTATTTAGAGAGTCAAAAGGAATTGGTCAATTGCATGGTTAGTCATAAAATCCTACATAAAACTTATGGATCAATGAATATGATATGTTTGATTCCTTGCAATAGTTTTGCGATATAGAGATGGAATATGTGGGAGGTACTAGTGAATGGTTGTGTTTAGTAGGAATATTGGTGTTAAGGTTTGTGATTCCCGAAGCATGCACGTATAGTCTCTCGTTATGCTATGAAGTTGGAGCATGTTTTATTATTGATTGTCTTCCTTATGAGTGGCGGTCGGGGACGAGCGATGGTCTTTTCCTACCAATCTATCCCCCTAGGGGCATGTGTAGTAGTACTTTGCTTCGAGGGCTAATAAACTTTTGCAATAAGTACATGAGTTCTTTATGACTAGTGTGAGTCCTTGGATTATACGCACTCTTACCTTTTCGCAATTTGCTAGCCTCTACGGTACCGTGCATTGCCCTTTCTCACATCGAGATGTGGTGCAAACTTCGCAGGTGCATCCAAACCCCGTGATATGATACGCTCTATCACACATAAGCCTTATTATATCTTCCTCAAAACATCCACCATACCTACCTATTATGGCTTTTCCATGGCCATTCCGAGATATATCTCCATGCAACTTCCACCACTTCCGTTTGATGACTTGAGCATTCATTGTTATATTGCTTTGCATGATCATATAGCTAACATAGTAGTTGTGGCTCAGCCACCATTCATCATTTTTCATACATGTTACGCTAGATCATTGCACATCCTGGTACATGCCAGAGGCATTCATATAGTCATATTTTGTCATAGGTATCAAGTTGTAATTTTTATTTCTTGTGAGTTATAAGTAAATAGAAGTGTGATGATCATCATTATTCATTTTTAGAGCAGTGCCCCAGTGAGGAAAGGATGATGGAGACTATGATTTCCCCACAAGTCGGGATGAGACTCCGCACAATGAGAGAAAAAATATATAAAAATTTAAAAATATAAAGAAAGAAAAAAAGAAAGAAAAAAAGAAAAAGGAAAAAAGGAAAAAAAATAAACAACGAGAGAAGGGGCATTGTTAGTAGCCTTTACCACACTTGTGCTTCAAAGTAGCACAATGTTTTTCATATGGAGAGCCTCCTATGTTGTCACTTTCATATACTAGTGGGAATTTTTCATTATAGGATTAGATCCGCACCCACTTAGTTTTCATATTGAGCTTTCATACACTTATAGATCTTAGTGCATTCGTTGCATGGCAATCCCTACTCCTCACATTGATATCGATTGATGGGCATCTCCATAGCTCGTTGGTTAGCCGCGTCGATGTGAGACTTTCTTACTTTTTTGTCTTTTCTATATTTACCCCTATCATCATACTCTACTCCACCTATAGTGCTATACCTATGGCTTGCGCTCATGTATTGCATGAGGGTTGAAAAAGCTGAAGCACATTAAAAAGTATGAACCAATTACTCGTCTTGTCATTGGGGTTGTGCATGATAAATACTTTGTGTTAAGAAGACAGATCATGACAAGATTATATTATTTTGTAGGGATAACTTTATTTAGCATTGATATTTTGAAAGACATGATTGTTTGTTGGGATGCCTGAGTATTGATGTCTTTATGTCAAATTATAGACTATTGCTTTGAATCACTTATGTCTTAATATTCATGCCATGACTAGACATATGATCAAGTTTATTCTAAGTAGCATTCCACATCAGAAATTATCTTTTTTATCATTCACCTGCTCGAGGACGAGCAGGAATTAAGCCTTGGGATGTTGATACGTCTCTGTCGTATCTATAATTTTTGATTGTTTCATGCCAATATTATACAACTTTCACATGTTTTTGGCAACAATTTATATGATTTATTGGACTAACCTATTGATCCGGTGCCCAGTGCGAGTGCCTGTTTTTTTGCATGTTTCCTGTATCGCAGAAAATCCATATCAAACGAAGTCCAAATGCAATAAAATTTCACGGAGAATTATTTTGGCATATATGTGACTTTTGGGAGTTGGAATCACCGCAAACGGAAGCTCGTGGTGGGCACAACCCACCAGGGTGCGGTCCCGGAGCCAGGCGTGGTGTGGTGGGTTGTGCCCTCCTCGAACGTCGGTTGGAGCTCTACTTCAGGCGCAAGGAAGCTTATATCCAGAAAAAAAATCTCGTGAAAATCTCAGTGCAATCGGAGTTACGGATCTCCGAGAATATAAGAAATGGTTTTCGGCCAGATCTGGGGAACGCGAAACAGAAGAGAACAAGGAGGGAGATCCAATCTCGAAGGGGCTCTCGCCCCTCCACGGCTATGGAGGCCATGGAACAGAAGGGGAACTCGCCTCCCATCTAGGGGGGAGGCCAATGAAGAAGAAGAAGGAGGGGAGCTCTCTCCCCCCTCTCCCGGTGGCGCCAGAGTGCCGCCGGGGCTAGGATCATGACGACGATCTACACCAACAATCTTGCTACCGTCAACACCAACTTTCTCCCCCTCTATGCAGCGGTGTAACACCTCTTCTCCCCGTTGTAATCTCTACTTAAACATGGTGCTCAACTCTAGATATTATTTCCCAATGATCTATGGTTATCCTATGATGTTTGAGTAGATCCATTTCGTCCTATGGGTTAATCGTGATCTTGGTTGGTATGATTGTATATTTTATTTATGGTGCTGTCCTACATGCCCTCCATCTCGCACAAACGTGAGGGGCCCCCGCTGTAGGGTGTTACGATATGTTCATGGTTTGCTTATTGTCAGTGTTGCGGGGGATGACAGCAGCCCAAACACGGATAGGTGGGTTATGGCGTATGGGAGTAAAGAGGACTTGATACTTAACACCATGGTTGGGTTTCACGACCTTAATGATCTTTAGTAGTTGAGGATGCTTGCTAGAGTTCCAATCGTAAGTGCATATGATCCAAGTAGAGAAAGTATGTTAGCTCATGCCTCTCCCTCATAAAATTACAAGAATGATTGCCGGTACTTGTTGTCGATTGCCTAGGGACAAATAACTTTCTTGTTGACAAAAGCTCTATACTAAAACTAACTTAGTTGTGTCTTTATCTAAACAACCCCTAGATTTTATTTACGTGCTCTTTATTATCTTGCAAACCTATCCTATCACACCTACAAAGTACTTCTAGTTTCATACTTGTTCTCGGTAAAGCGAACGTCAAGCCTGCGTAGAGTTGTATCAGCGGTTGATAGAACTTGAGGGAATATTAATTCTACCTTTAGCTCCTCGTTGGGTTCGACACTCTTACTTATCGAAAGAGGCTACAATTGATCCCCTATACTTGTGGGTTATCGCTATATGACTTAAGTTTTTGCCAAGTTGGGTTGCCTCGTGATGTCTACTACACAACCTTCTTCTTGTAGACGTTGTTGGGCCTCCAAGTCCAGAGGTTTATAGGACAGTAGCAAGTTTCCCTCAAGTGGATGACCTAAGGTTTATCAATCCGTGGGAGGCGTAGGCTGAAGATGGTCTCTCTCAAACAACCCTGCAACCAAATAACAAAGAGTCTCTTGTGTCCCCAACACACCCAATACAATGGTAAATTGTATAGGTGCACTAGTTCGGCGAAGAGATGGTGATACAAGTGCAATATAGATGGTAGATATAGGTTTTTCTAATCTGAAAATATAAAAACAGCAAGGCAGCAAGTGGTAAAAGTGAGCGTAAACGGTATTGCAATGCTAGGAAACAAGGCCTAAGGTTCATACTATCACTAGTGCAAGTTCTCTCAACAATAATAACATAATTGGATCATATAACAATCTCTCAACGTGCAACAAAGAGTCACTCTGTAACATCCCAAATTTTCAATTTGAAATGTTATACACTAGATCATCATTGCATATCATATTTTATTGCTCTTTGGTTTGATCCTAGAAATTCTACGCAACTCAAGGACCCTCGGAGAGAGTTGGGGATTTCGTTATTTTCATATTTGAGTTTTTCTCAAATTTTGAAAATAGGATCATTCGATTTTGTTTATTTTATCTTCAATTATTTCAATTATAAAAATATGAGAGAGGGAATAAAATGACTTTCCCAAAATAAAAAAAATGTCGAAGAGTTAATAATAAAATCAAATAAGATTTTATTTCAGAGTTTTTCGCTATTTTATTTGAATTTAGAAAATTGCACGTTTTTCAAAACTGCATTTTAGGGCCCAGAAAATGTTCATCTTGTTCTAAATATTTTATTTAGACGGTGAAAATTTGTTTTGGCATTTTTAGATATTTATTTTATTTTCTAGAATGTTTTTTAGTTTCGGCGGAATTTATTAAAAAACAAATACCGCGCGCCCGACTGGGCGGAAGGCCCAGCCGTGCCGGCCCAGCGCCGCCGTCGTCTCCCGCACTGGATCGAGGCCGGAGTCCCGATCGCCGCCGCCGGCCAAGTCCGGAAGGACCACGCCTCCCCGCCCCTTGCCCAAGCCAGGACGCCCCCCTCCATAAATACCGCCGCCGCCGCCGCCCTCCTCACCCCGACCCGCCCCGCCTCCCGAGCCGCCGCCGCCGCCTTCGCACCGCCG
>NC_041381.1:546596455-546626594 GCF_002162155.2 Triticum dicoccoides | reverse complement strand
CAACACCCGTCGCCGGTGCCCGACGAGGCAACCGCCGCCGCCGCCCGGAGCCCCGCCGCCCCACCTGACCCCGCGGGACCTCGCCAAAGCCCGACGAGGTAGCCGCCCGCCGCCGCCCCGGTTTTCTAAGAAAAACCGATCCGTTTTTTTAGAAAACCCTAGATTTTTTTGATCCGTTTATTTTTTTTCTTTTTTCGGTTTATTTATTTAGCGAGCGTTCGCTCGTTCATCCATTTTAACGAATGCATTCGTCGTTTAGTTTCAGTTAACGAACGCCAGTTCGTTAAACTGTTCGTCGTTTTTTTCTTTTTCTCGGATTTTCCGCGATTATTTTTGATCGTGATTTCTGATCCGATTTTCGATTTAGTTTCTCTCTTCGCTCGTTTATCAGAATCAGGCGATTCAAGCGCCTAGAGTTTCGTCTCGAAACCCTATTTCCGTTTAACCAACTCAAATAAGTTTTTGCTACTGTAAAATTTGACTTAGGTCCAGATTAGTAAACGAAGCTTGTTTCTTTCGCCGTTTGATTTTCGTTGCTTCGTTTGATTTGATTCTTTTTGCAAACCGGAGTTCTTAAGTTGAACTTTCTGGTTAGATATTTTATTTGAGTTTTACCCGTGCATTAGATGAGTACTTATTGTATGTATGTTTGTTTGTTTGTGATAGAGTATCCGGAGTGCGCCGCTTGCTACTACGAATCTCTAGGTTTCACGAATCATCAACAAGACAAGTAACACTTTGATCATACCTCTTTACTACCCAGTTTTATTGCATTAGATCAATCCTCAAACATTGCATGATTAGGATCTAATTAAATGTGGGTTTTGGGAATTAGATGAGGTAGGACCTATTACCTGTTTTATTATCAAACCCTTAGGAGTTACTTCTACGTTTGCGTATACATTGCTATGCCATGCTAGTAGACGTGGATTGGGTGAGTGTATCCATGAAAGATGTGAGATTGTTAAACTAATGGTTTATTTAAGGTGGAAACTTTAACACACATCTGGGTGGATTGAGGCACCTGGGTATTCCAGGGATTGCCTGTTTTTCTTTATGGACCGCCACCCAGGCTCAAAGAGATCATGAGATTATCCATGCTAGAAACTTCCGTGTGCAGCCGCAAGCTACTATGGGCTCTAGCATAATTGATTAAGTTGTGTGACCTCTTACAGTGCTAGACTAGCAGATGTAGGGGACGCAGGTTGGTACTGTCTACCCGATCGTAAGGTGCAAACGCTTCTGAAAGACTATGTCTCGGTCATCCGTTTCTGAAACATCATGTAGTGCGAGAATCCCAACGGAGGAGATCGAGTGTTGTGGGGAAAAGTGTGCAAACCTCTGCAGAGTGTATAAACTAATCATGGTTAGCCGTGTCCCCGGTTATGGACATCTTGAGTATCTAGTACTTGGATTATCATGCGAATCTCATCATGTTACTTTAATTTAATTTGTTGGGTTTAATGACGATTTTTAATTGGGATTGAGAGGATGTCTATCTTCTCAATGTTTAACAACCACCATGATAGTTAAATAAAATGTATTCCTTTGCAGTAGGGAAAAATTGGCTTTACGCAAAAACTGTAACCATAGAGCTTTCCACCAGCCATATATGCATGTAGTATAACATATTTCAGCATATTCCATGTGCTGACCCGTTTTTGGGCTGCAACGTTCATGTTGCAGACTTTTCAGACAACGAGTAAGGTGTCTTAGGTCGTGGTTCTATACTCAGTGATGCCGTTGGAGTTGATGGACTCACTTATCTTCCAAGCCTTCCGCTGTTATCATTGTTAGATGGCCTTGAGCCATATTTATTGTGATAAGTTCTCTTTTGAGACAGTCGATGTAATAAGTGTGTGACTGCTACTTTGTTATAAATCCTTCGAGTACTGTGCGTGTCAGCATTACTGATCCAGGGATGACACTGAAGCACAAAGATCAGACTATTTGAGTTCTGGTCGCTACAAGATGGTATCAGAGCACACGCTGACTGTAGGACACGACCACTAAGCTAAAGCCCTAGATCACTACTCACTCTTCTCATTTCTGACTCCTCATCTTTTCTATTTCTTTTAGGATGGCAGATGCAAGGAACAAGTTTACGCAACAGGATGAAGATACACCCTTTGGACGCCACTTGAAGGAAGTCACTAGATACCTGAACATCGGAGTACCAAGCTTCACCGGGACCTACATCGCCACTTTACCAGAAGAGGAGCTTTGGATGATTCAAGTTCAAGTTCCAGGAAGGACGTTCATGCCCGTCACTGAGCCCAAAGAGTTTTCCTTTGATGCCCCAACCTGGAGTCTAGGAAAGAGCATGGTAGCCCACATCACAATGGGACGCATTGGAGAAGTTTACCACAAGGATCTCAAGGATACTATCTACCAGATTTGTGGGTGTCGATATGATCAATGGGAGATGATTAGCACCAGGAAGGATAGATCAATTGCAGAGTTCATCCAGGAGTTAAACCAGCACATTCGATGCCAAGAGAACCAAATGTGCGCAGGCACGATAGATCTAAAGAAGGCTATGACCAAGATCACGAAGCTGGAGGAAGAACTCAAGTCTACATGCGATGGATATGAAGAGGAAATAGCAACACTCATGGAGAAGAACGATGATCTAAAGAAGAAGCTGAAGGTATTCATGGGATTCCCCGCGACTGGAGGAGAAGATGATAATTGCACTTGTCGAGAGAACTACCTCATCATCGATGACACCGACTCGGACCCGATGATAGTGATGATGACTATGTTGATGAAGCTAGAGCAGATATCATGGAGTCTTCAACGGAGCAGTTTTTCTAGTCGACCACCATAACAGTAGTAGTATTTCCCCCATGAATATAGTATAGTCTGAGCACTTTGTAACGATAGTTAGATCGATTGTATGCACTACAAAAAAAATACACTTCCGTGATGATACATGTTTGTCACAGTAGGTCGCGTTTTTTGTCATGCATGTACATCCATGACAAATTTATGACAGAACCAAGATAGTCATACCTGTGCTGTCGTAGAAGTGTTCCATGACATTACCAAAATTATCATCACGAAAGTGTCCACTTCCATGACGATAAATCGCGCGTCACAAAAGTGCTTTCGTCAAGGGTGACCGACACGTGGCATCCATCGTAACAGAACGCCGTTAAGCTATCAGGTCGGGTTTTGGATCCGATAACCCGTTAACAGCCCCGACCAATGGGGATTTTCCACGTGTAAAATCATCATTGGCTGGAGGAAACACGTGTCGGCTCACCGCTGGGATAGATGTCATCCACTCATTGGACCGAAGGCGCCTATGATACGGTGACACGTGGCACGGCCCAACAGAGGCCCATTCCTATGAAAAGGCTGGCCCGTTTGACTTGGTCAAAAGGTGGCCTGCCGGCCCACGGAAAGCCTGTTAACGGCCTGTTTGCATATAGCCCATTTATAGCCCGCTAACCCAGGGCCCGTTACGCCCTATCCAAATTAGGCCCAGTAGCATCATCTAGTCCGTCCAATATGATTCCAGCCCGTTTTGACTTCCGGCCCATGTGTGGCCCATGACTTCTTTCGGCCCATATGAGGCCCTTTGTAACTCTTGGCCCATTAATGGCCCGTGGTGAAACTGGCCCGTAATGAATAGTGTATCACGTTATACCCATTAACGGCCCGTTATTCCATTGGGCCATTTCCAACCCAAGTTGTCTTTCGGCCTTCTCAGGGCCCATTGATTCTTGGGCTCATTTGCAGCATTCGGTTACATACGGCCCGTTACTGTCATTTTCTGCTTGTGGGCCAAATTTAGCCCGTCGTTACAGTCGGCCTGTTTGCGGATCGTTAATACGTTGCGTCGTTTTCATGTCAAAAAAAAACCAGTTGGGCTGTTTTCATAGAGTTATCAAATACGGCCTATTAACGGCCCGTTATGGCCCACGAATAGTACGGCCCATGATTGGCGAAATGATGATACGCCCCGTAGAAGGCCCATGGATCCTACGGCCCGTATGAGGCCCATGGATAGTACGGCCCATAGAAGGCCCATGGATCGTACGGCTTGTAGAAGGCTCATGGACCCTGCGGCCCGCAGAAGGCCCAGGGACCCTACGGCCCGTAGAAGGCCCATGGACCCTAAGGCCCGTATAGAAGGCCGATGGATCCTACGGCCGGAAGAAGGCCCATGGATCATACGGCCTGCATGAGGCCCATGGTTACAACAGTTCGTGTGTTGGCATGATTATTTTGGCCTAGTTACCAAAAATAGGCTATTGTGACTACACGCAAACAACAAAACAAGACAATAAGGAAATAAATAAGCAAGCAATTAATGCTAGCCTATTACCTCTATTACACATATTACATCCACTGGGCATCAAAGTTTGCCACTAGTGCAAATATAGGGAACAAAGCAGCACATTACATACACTGGCCGTCAAAATTGGCCACCAGTGCAAATAAACATGGCAGCAAAACAAGAGCATAACTGAAACAACTTCAGAAGAGCTCAAGAAACATTATCCTGGGCATCCACCATGCTAGCAATAAGCTTAGCAAGCTGATTAGCTTTGTCCTGTTTGGCGCTAAAATCCTCCAACGCTTGCTGTTACACCAGAAAGTATGCATCTGGATGCTCCAGGGACTTCCGCAGTCCTTCTGCTTCTTGTCACAGCACAACTGATCGATGTCTTTCAGATTGTAGTTGAGACTCAAGAAACCAAACTGATTCAGACAGTGAGTTTGAATAACTTGTGCAAGCGGTAGTGGCCAGTAACTCGAACACTAAACCAAGACATGACTTTGGGGTTGTCTCGCTGTCTTCAAGATAGTCTTCCTTAGCTGTTTTATCAGCTTTGTTGGAGACCAACAAGGATGTGTCACTATCCTGAACCTTATCTACATTACTTCCTTTACCATTGCTTAATAAGGCACTCTTCCCCAATATTCTGTCAGCATTCTAAAAGAAGAAACAAGCAAACACATAACAAGTTTAGCATGTACTAGTATATGAAACTCATTTCGATGAACCAGTTCATTAGTAAGGTGGACATGATTAAACTACCAAGTCTTCTATTGCCAAGTACTAGTACATAATAAAAACATCAAACAAACATATATCTATGTCCTATGGTCACTGCATTGTCTTGCCAAATCAAAATAGAGACATAGTTCAAATCATATCAGTTCAAGACAAAGCAGCAGTGAAAGAATACAAAGCGTGGGAAACTACACGACACAACAAGATTTCAGATGGGTACCATGGGTCTACATGTACAACAACACTATTGGCTCTATTGTGATGCTAGTAATGTGCATGATATGAAAGTCAACTGTATACACAATTGAAATTGAAATCAAAAGAGCTATTGATAAGAGCAAACCTGTTAAAGAAACATGCGTGAATATACCTGCTGTGCCATTGGAGTTTCGATTGGATCCTTCAATTTAAAAACAAGTTTCTATGAGTAAATACAGTGATACAAGAGCAAAGCAATCATAGTTAAAAAAGGCGCGCCTAAGTGAGCGCTTTAGCGCGCCTAGGCTCTAGGTGTTGGCAAAACGCATTGCGCATAACTACGCTTAATTTGTGCATAACTGCGCATAAGCATGCGCTTTGGTCAGTAAAGCGCAAGGCGGTGGCAAAACGCACAATTAACGCCTAGCGCTTTTTTGAACTATGATAGCAATGGAATCTTAAATTAGAACAGTTGTTCTTCAGGTTTAGGCACTTGTTCTACATGAACAGAGTACAGTAAGACGCAAGAATATAATACTTAAAAATAGAAAATGAGCTCATAGACCTTACCACATTCTTGGTTCTGGACCAGTGTAGAACAAGGTGTTCCCAGTCATCGTCCAGTAATGTGTCTCAGGAGAACGTAAGGGAGTTTGATGAGTTTCTTTGCCTGTGAAGTACGTTTTTTTCAGGTAATTCCGATACTGCCACCAAGCATTCTTGAAGATAGCGGAGGTATTAGCACAGGTTACCTCATCCTGAGTTTCCAAATTGGTCCTTCTCTATAGAGAAAAATGGGAAAATTTGCTGTATTATAACCATCATGGAGGTAGGATGTATGGGACGAAGCAAAGTAATTGCCATGAATAACATTACTTACACATAACTCCTGGATAAACACCTGCAACTGGCATTTTCCTTCATCTTCAGTATAATATTTCCAAGATGGGAAGATACGCACATAAGATTTAACAACATCAAATGCAATAGATGCTAAACTACGACTAGCTGGTTGTGCTTCCTCCACAGGAATAGGCGTACTAACTGGTGGAGTTGGGGTTCGCCGTGATAGTACTGGCCCTTTGGGCACTGGAGCTGCCTTACTAACTGCTCTTGTTTGGGAGCTCTGTGGTGGAGATGGTGCTGTGTCAACAGGAACTGGGTTACCATCGGCTGGGTTGGGGTTAGATTGGGTGAAGCTGTTTCTCTGTCCATCACAGTAGGGGTACAACCTGCGAGAGTTTGTGTTATGTGTGGTAGGGCTGGTTCTTGTGCATGTACAACCGGGGTGCTATCTCCACCAAGAGCTAGCACTGTTTTATTTGAAGACCGTGTTTTTAGTCCGCTAGATACTGGCATCACCCGCTCCAATTCAAATGGCTGATAAACAGGAAACATAGTTGAATGTACAGACATTGTATGAGAGACATATGCAATAGATAGTGTGGGAAAAAGAGGGCATGAAATAGTTGACATGTATATTGTTTAACTAAAACGGATAGCATGACATAATTTCACATATATGATGTCTATCTAAACTGGATAGCATAGCATAACATAATTCAAAGATATGATGAATAACTAAACATGATCGCATGACATAATTCACCTACATGTTATCTAAGTAATCAGGATCGCATCATTTAATTCACATATGTGATTTATATGCTAAATAGAGGGCATTCGATATGATGTCTGAACTAAGAACATGGTGTTGAATATTGTGTATATGTGGTCTAAACTATGCAATGCAAGACATCGTATGCATAATATGAGCAGTATAACCGTGCCAAGTTAGAGCATACACCTCAGTGGGGGAATAGGACTGGTCATCTGTCTCTGAAACCATCTCTGAGGAGCTATCGGGACCCAACAAGAGATCTGCTTTGACAGGTAGCACTGTCTGCTCTGAAGGCCTTGTTTTCACTCCAGATTTTCCATCTCCCACCCAAATGGCTGATTCACAGGAAAAGTAGTTTAATGTACAAACATTGTCGACAAATGGAAATGTAATGAAGAAAAGGACGGGCAAGATATCATTCAAATATATGATGCCTGGTTAAACAGGATGGCATTGCACATTTCACATATATTATGGCTGGCTAAAAGACATGAGACTGCATAATTCCCATATATGATATAGAAACTAAACAGGTGGCATTACAGAACATGTCTAAACTAAGGAGATGACATATATGATGTCAAAAGTAGGCACTTCAAGGCAACATATGCATGATATGACTAACATCATCATGCCAAGGTAGAGCAAACACCTTGGGGGGTAAATAGGAGTGGTCAGCGGCGTCTGAATCCGCCTCAGAACAGATATCTTCCTCTGGATTACAATCTGGAGAGGGGTGGGGAGGGTTTGCCATTGAACCCACCATGGAGCGATGTCTGCATGACATTGTATTGCCGCGCAAAACTCTTCTCCTTTTCTCTACATGTTCAGCATGGCTGTGTACAATATTTGACATGCATACGAGAAAAATATGGTGAGATTATGTAAGGAGAGCATGCCGAAATTTAGAGTGATGGTAACAACCAGTGGATCAACGTTTTTCCATTGAACCAACTAATGGATCAACGTGAATGTATAGTAATAAGTGATGCAACAAATGTACAACCTCTTTGCCATAGCCGTGTCGACCTCAGCATCATTGGTTGGTCGCTGAAGCAGTTGAGGCAGGGGTGGCTGTCGGAGGCATGGAGGAAGATTTGAGGAATCTGTAGACGGCGTCCAGGGCACTGCTCTGTTGTGATGGATCGTTCTATCGTTGGAGCAGCTCCGGTGAGCCGTAAGACGTCAAGGCTGAAGCAGCACAAGACATACATCGTCAATCTCAAGTGGGATTCTAATAGCATCTCGAGTAGATGATGTAAAATGGATGTAAAATTAACATCACCAAAAACCACCTAACTACAACAGATGAGGTAAAAACTGTTGACTCTGAACTTAACTGTTGAAACTAAAATTTACTATGGAATCTGAATGCTACTGTCGAAATTGAACACAATGGTAGCAGAGAGGCACTTGACATGTAGTTTAGGGAGGGCCTGCAGTTCATCTTCAACCTGCACCTCCCCTGAGCCGCCAGCCACCACCGGCCGAACCGCCAGCCCCAATGCCACCTCGTCGCCCCGAAACAACTCACCACCGCCGCCCCGGCCAGCCCTCTAGGCCCCCCGCCCCCCGCCCTGAACCCTAAGATAGATAGTGGGGTACCTCTCCGGCGAGCCCCCATCCCCGCTGCGGGTGGTTCTTCCTTAACTCCGGCAATCCCCCTAACCCTTGAAAATCGACTGACCCAAAAGTCGATTCAGTCGACTGAAGTGTGGCTTAATCGGAGCAGAGCAGCAGCACGAGCGAGGGGGAGAGTAGCAGCAGCAGCTGGGCGAGTGAGCGATGGAGCGAGAGCTGGAGCAGCAGCAGCAGCGCGAGCGAGCGAGCGAGAGCCGGAGAAGTAGCAGCAGATCTGACTGGTATGGCCGCAGCCGCCGAAGGGGCCTCGCACTGGGGGAGAGCCACCATGGAGATGTCGCCCGCGGTGCCGTCTTCAAGGTAGCCGCTCCATGGGGGTGCGGGATGGAGCACCGTCGGTGCCGGGAGGTCAAGTTAAGGAGAAGGTGCGATGCGATGAGTGTACAACCTCTTTGGTGGCGTCGAGTAGGCCTCGGCTTCATCCGAGGAGTCAGTGAGGATGCTGCAGTTCCGTGGAGCAGGTTAAGGCGGCGCTGTGGGGATGGAGCAGCCGCGATAGACGAGGCGATCGTCGAAGCAGCTCCTTGGAGGTGGAGGACGGGGCGGCTGAACCGGCGGGACAGTGAGATGGATGACGGATCCTCATCCGGGGAGGTGGACGAGGCACGTCGAGCTGTTGCGGTGGACGACGTCGTCGGGGAGAGGCTCCGGCTGGGCAGCGGTGACGTGGTGGACGTAGGAGGGTGGGGTTTCGCGGCTGGAGCGGAGAGATTATGGCGGCCTAGGATTTCGAATGGCGAAAAGGGGGCGATGGGAGGGGGTGAAGCATGACTTAGGGACGTGCTTGTCCAAAATGTAGGGTGTGTTACAAAAGTACCCCCCCACGGATTTGAACTAGCGGCCCTTTCGGCTCAGGGTTAGAAGGGGGATTTAGCGTGTCGGGATTTGGCAGCTGGAGGGAGTTTTCGCGTGTGTTGTAATTTCGGGATAGCAAGGCGCGGGTTGTGAAGGCGCCAGTTTTGAGAGCACGATATCTGAATTTTCGGGATATAACAAGACGCGGGTTGAATTTTAGGGACAAGCCTAATGTGTAGTACTATTGTACTTGTGTGTACCAAATCAACTCGCACTTCCCTCAGCCAAAAAGAAAACGAAAAAAATAAAACTATTCACACCACACAAAGAGAGAGTCTTGCCCCGTTTTACTATACAAATGCTATTCAAAGCTATGTCCGATTAAATTTTTTCACTTGCTGTATAATGTATGTAACCTACTCATACCAGCATTTTAGTGCATTCCAAATGTCTATACTACCGCTGCAATTCGAACAAAATTTGAATTCGTTTCTCTATTTCAATAAGAATCTACAATCATGATTGTTGCCAACTTCAACCATCATTCGTGTATTACCTTAATAACACACCACATGATTACTATAGAGATAGATATGAACTATGTGTACTACATGAACTCGAATTCTATTTTTTGAATGCACTTGATGTTGATTCCAAATAATAGTACATTTGATGTACTAACTATATATTCATAATCTAAACCATGTTCCATACGTACACCATGTTTATCACACAAAGTATAGTGCCCCGCCCCCTACATTATGACAAGTATTTAGACCTGAGTTGCAAAAGCCACACATTAGCCCAAATTATAATCAATGTTCTACATTATGATATATTCTTCAAGTATCCGTATCCACTTTTTTATAATGAATTATGATCTTTGTTCGTCTTTTACACCTTCACGATCCTCTTCTATTTGTAGCTAGCTAGCGCTAACTTTCTATCGTGCATGCACACGCCCACCCCCCTCACACACCCTTAGCGTCCGCTCCATCGCGCACGTTCATTATTTCTCTTTAGGTCGTCCACCAGCGGTGTGTGTAGGCCCCCGGCTCCTTTCTGGCACACACCGGTCGATATACCTCTCTAGCCAAGTGTGCCTACAACAAACACATATATACTTACCCTCTTCTCTTCTCACCGTCCATGCCCCCATATGTCCAATACGATTCCACACAGGTGCACACTCCCGCCCCTCTTTTCATTTATCACATGCTCGCACACTCCTCCCCCTCGACATGGTAGGCCTCTCGCACCACCTCCTAGCCACACCCTCTCCCCCTGTCTGCCTCTCTGGACCTTATTTGCTTCTAACACATGCAGGCGTGTATATGAACTGATCTCCCTACATATAGCCAGGTCGACTATAATTCGTTTTCACCAAGCACCGATACACTTACCTCGCTAGTTATGTCTCTCCTTTTCTCGGACACACGACGGTTTATCTTCCTATGTAGTTACGCATGCTTACCACAACCATATCTTCTCCCCTCATCATCCTTGAATACCTCCCGACCCGTCTCTCACACGCACGTGCATAGACAGACAGACATCCCCCGCCCTCTCTTATTGATATTGCACTCATACCCTCCATTTGTCTAGCAGGCCTCTCCCACCATTTGTGAGACGTCACTCTACCACCAACCCTCCGACGCTCTACCTTTGTCTTTTTCCCAACCTTATTCCTCTGCTACACATATCCATGGATGTCGATCGATCTCCCTCAATACATAGCTAGGTCTCTCCCCTTCCCCACACATATACTAGTCGACCGGTCTCTACCCCCCCACACCCACACACACCGATAGTCGAACATTGTAGGTAGGTATCCATGCCAGGGAGAAGAACTGCACCTCTGCCCTCTCAAATTCCAGTAGGCCAGCCGCCCTGTATCTTTGACGTGGGCAAACACAAATTCGATGGCACTCTTTATCGATCGTGCAGCCACACACTTCATTCCTGTTTTCAATTCTATCGATATCTCATGTCCATGACTCCATTTCACACACATTGCATATGTTACGGTTTTCTGATTGAGATATCATCAACACATTGCCTCTGTTTCACACAAACCTTCTCTCTCAAACCCACCCACGTACATACCTGCACCTAAAGAAGAAGTGCAGGCAGGACACACGTACTCACGTCTCGTTCCCGGCCACACCCACGCGGGTACACGGTGGAGTTCGTTTTTGTACGAAAAGGCAGCCCACGTGATAATTTGATGCGTGTAGCGGTTGTTTACTCGAAGGAGGGTCGGGTACCATGCCTAGAATATAAAACGATTACCGTGGGGAAAATGGAAAAATGGGTTTGTCTCTCGTCACACCATCTCACACAAGGCTGCCATGGCCTCTCTCTCTCTCTCAGCGTTGGTCAGTGATCCGGCCGCATCCCATCCACCGGCGGAAAGGGAGGATGTGCATTGTCTCTCCGTTCGAGGGCGTTGAGGCAGATCGTCCTGATCTGCGGTACCCGCCGTTCTCTCTGACCAAGCTCCGGCGCAGTAGGGCCTTCGCCACTTGCTCGCTGCCGTAGTATGGGCAGATCCCGGCCGCCGGCGCCCTCCTAGTAACATCCCGACGACCCTCAGGTACAGCTTCCTCCGGCCTTGCTCCACTGCCCATCTTCCCACGTTGTTGCATGTGGATCTTCTTTAGTTCTTTGCTTAAATCGTATCTCGGCCAGCGTACTTTCCATCTTGCAATCTCGTCCTCAAACCATTTTTGATAAACCACCATGTGCTATCTTTCCCTTTTTTACATGGAACATGCCTTTTTGGTCGGCGTATGTGTCTTCAACTCGTGTTATTGGGCAGTAGTTTTCCTTTCGACCTCCTTTTGCAAATAGGGCTATCCATTTTCACCTCGCTGCTATTGCGACCTTTTGGTGAACTGCACAAATCACTTTTCTGAAGAGTGTTTTGTGCAGTTCCGCCAAAATGTCACACGGGCAACATTTTTACATTTATGTGGGACTACAGAAAGGGAGATTGGTTTTGCTATCCTCCTCATCCAACTCCGTGCCTAATCTTCTCCAACAAGAAGTTAGTCCTAAAGAGAGATCATAGAGGTGATCGGCTTCTATTTATGTGTGTTATGTTTCATCATCTAGTTCCACTAATATTGTAATCACTCTGACTGGATATCTTTGCAAATAGGGATGGTCCGCTCGATTTTAGCGGAGCTGCACAAAATGATCGGATTGTGGTGTCCTTCATACACCTCTTTTTTGGCTACAAAGCTGGGTGAAACTAGCTGCCAAGCAATGAACACTGTGCCCAGGAAATGGAGCCATGCCTACGAACAACATCGATCAATTATATAGTTTTTCTTTATTTGTACACCTTCTCACAACTTTGTCTTCAGTTGTGATGTGAATATTGGTGCTGATCTGCGAACCATTGAGATGCATTAGCCATGGTAGTTTCATTTGTATTTGATGGAATGTTGTAACGAGATAATATCGAGGCAAGACACATGAATCCTAAGTTGAAACCTTTTTTTTCCTGCAGGAACCAAAGTTGAAACCTTCATAGCATCACAGTACAATTTCATCAAAATTATGCGTACATATAAACAAATCCTGAAGGTGTCAGGACCCCGACTCAATGTCACATCGATCTAGCCTGTAACACCTCATATCACTTTGCGGCCTCACGCACGGTATCCCCACGGGTGTCGCCTTACCTTTGCCCGGGACCGTTTGCGCCTTTTGGCACACGTATATGATAGTGTCGCTAGCATCCATATGATAAGGAGGCCGGGCTGACATGGCTAGTCGTAAACCGAAAGTGGCACAGACTTACAGGGACAGGCATCCATGACCCAGCATCGAACGTGTCGGTCATCAGCGAGTAAGTTCCGGGCTGTAGCACTGGGCTAGCAGGACTCCGGTAAATCGGGCTGTAGCGGGCTAACATGACTCCGGTACCCAACGCGTGACATTTCCCTGAAGGGACAGACACAGGAACGAAGAAGGACACATGCCGGCCAGCCTAAGTGTTCCGGAGCAGTAGCAAGCTACCATGGCTCAATGGAATCACTAGGAGACATTTCCCGGTAAGAGAGGCTACTAAAGATAAACAACTAGATAGTCAGATCCCACACATACCAAGCATTTCAATCATACACACAATATGCCCGATATGTGCAAATACAACAAGGCATCACAACATGACTCTACGACACAAGTACTTTATTTAAAGGCTCAGAGAGCCATACATAGCATACACACAAGTACGGGTCACACGACCCACATTCAAGTCATACAAGCATACAAGCCAATAGCGGAAGTGTTTTGTCTGAGTACAGACAACTGGTAAAATAAAAGAGGCTTGGGTAAGCCTAGCTATACTACATGGTCCTTCACATGCTCAGGATCACCACCTGGGCCTTAGTCTACTCATCGATGTCAACGTCTACGAAGAACCCGTCGGAAGGGGTTGTAGCATCTTCTGAAAAATATAAATTAAAGCAACATGAGTACAAAGGTACTCAGCAAGACTTACATCAGATCCTACATACATGCACATTATCAAGAAGGGTTGGTGGGGTTATTGCAGCAAGCCAGCTTTGACTCTTGGCTAAACTATCCTACGAGACTCCAACTTGAAATGGTTTTGCGCACTCGAGTCCACTACTCACCACTTCAATACTCTACCGAGGATCCACCTCCGTCTTCCTACGGAAGAGCCATCCTCGGCACTCATGCTTATCTTGAGGCTTTTAGTAGTTTCCATTTACTTGTCTATGAACTGTATAGGCAACCAAGTAGTCCTTTACCGCGGGCGCGGCTATTCGAATAGATGATGTTAACCCTGCAGGGGTGTACTTCTTCATACACGCTCTCACCACTTACCGCCGTTTACACGACATGTACTCGACAACCTTCAAGCGGAAGCCCAACGTGGGTGTCGGCCACGACCAGCTAGACACCCAAGTCTCTAGTCCAGGTTTATCGCCTATTCGGGTTCCATCCATGAGGAGATCCGGCCGGAGTTTCGCTCACAACCCCAAACGATGTGAGCAGGGTTCCCGAGACACCAAACGGGCATCCGATACACCATGCCATGTACCTACCGCATCACAGCCCACCCCTACGATCAGCGCTGTCCACGGCCTCCAGTAGGCTACAAACACCAGAAACTACTTGCAACTCCTGGACAGAAGACTATGGTGAATAAGAAGCCGAGAGGGTCCATTGGTTTCGGGCCCAATGCATGGTAGTAGCTGAATCTTAAATCACACATACAGATCTCAGTGCTTAAGGACGACCTCAATGAAACAACCCACCATGTACTCCTACATGGCCTCTCATCGATACCTTTACCAAATCGTGTTCAACACATTACTCTCACACTGACATGATCATTTCACTCTAGCCCATCACCCAGATGAACCAGACCTGACACGACTCTAAGCATAGCAGGCATAGCAAGGTAGGAACAACACATTCATATGGCTCAATCAACTCCTACACATGCTAGTGGCTTTCATCTAGTTACTGTGGCAATGACAGGTCATGCAGAGGAAATGGGTTCAACTACCGCAGCACACAGCAGTTTGAATCGCGTTGTCTTAATGCAGTAAAAGAGAGCAGGAGCAAGAACATGGGATTTTATCGATATGATCAACTGGTTGGTTGCTTGCCTGATGGGTCGGTGCACTGGTATTGTTCTTCGTTGGGGTAATCACGGTACTCCTCGGGGGCAGAACCTGCCGTAGAGAGCACCAATACACAAACATTACCAAACAGTATGCAACAATATGATGCATGCATGAGACATGGCCAAATGAGTGTATTGGGCTAATGCAACTAAGAACAGATGGGTTTGAACTAATTTGAACCAATGATTCAAAGTTCAAACTCATAAGTTGCCATTTTTAGTGCTTTATCTTGTTCTGTGGTAAACAGCAGGTTAGCTTGTTTAAACATGCATGAAACCAGTACAGATGGATAGGTTGGATTTTTCTGATCATTTTTCATATATAACACTTCGCATTTGGAGCTACAGATTAATTTCTATGAATTTTTGAAGTTTGTAGCATTTTCTGGAATTTCCTGTGTAAAAGTAATTCCAGTAAATAAATTACTGCGTCAGCAATACGTCAGGATGACGTCAGTGGTCAACGGGGCTGGTCAGGTCAAACTGACCAGTGGGTCCCGTATGTCAGTAGTTAATTAAACTAACTAAATTAAGTTTAAGCTAAACTGGGTTAATTAGCAGAGGGGCCCCACATGTCATAGACTCAGGGGAGTCAATCTGGGCCCACCCTGGTCAAGGTCAATGTCAAACATGCCGGCATCTAGCCGCCGGCGAGGCCGAACACGGCGGCGGAAGTGCTTTTGTGCATTCCGGCGACCAAACGGGCGACGGAAGGCATCTACGCGTAGCTGAGACCGAGCCGCGGCTATTGGTGGTGGTGGTTGAGCTCGGGGTGGCCGGAGACGTCGCCGGCGACGACTTTGGTGGTCGCCGGAGTCGGGTGAGGATGGATCCGACACTACGGGGCACGGCGAGGCCCGTGGTGAGGTGCGTTGGGCCCCTGGGAAAGCGGTGAGTATGTTAGACAAGGTGGGGTGGCCGGTGGTTAGCCGGAGACACGTCGGCGACGAGCTCCGCGGCGGCGTGTGGGGGTGAGCTACGTGTGCTCGCAGTGGTGCACGGGAGCGAGAGAAGGAAGGGGGAGGAGGTAGCCAGGCTCACAACGGTCTTGAGGGAACAGACGGGGCGGTCGGGGACGAGCTGGTGCGGCGGCGACGGCGAAGGGGATCTCCGGCGATGGCAGTTCGGTCGAGGTCAGTGCGGTGGCTTCGGGGCACGCGAGCACTCGGGGCTCGGCTAGCTCGAAGGAGTAGAGGGCGGCGAAGCTCCTGGACACGGTGGCGCGGCATGGAAACGACGGGGAGCACGACTACGGCGGCGGTGCGGCGGCGGTGGCGTCGGCCATGGTGCGGGAGAGCGAGGGAGAGGAGCTGGGGGTGAATGGGTGTGTCCACGAGGTTCGAGGTGCGACGTGGAGACCGTCCAGGCCAGCTAGGCGGCGAGGGGAGGAAGCAGGGCGACGGGCAGCTGCGTGGCGCGCGCTGGTGCCGCCGTCGAGCACCTGCCTGCCTGCCTGGCCAAGCCAAGCAGCTCGCTGGAGCGGTGGCTGGGCTGGGCCGGCAGGTGGGCCTCTGGGTGGCGATAGGTAAGCCTTTCCCTTTTTTTTCTGTTTTTATTCTGTAAGTTTGTTGAATTACTAAAAATACCTAGGCAACTCCAAAATTCATCGAACTGCACCTGGTCCTTAGTTGGAATATTTCCAACATGGAACATTGTAGTTTGGGATTATTTGAGCATTTGAAATATTTTTATAAATTTTAAATGCCCAAATTCAAATACTTATGATTTAATTCAAAGACCTTAGGATGACCTAGGAAACTGTGCATCACTTTTGGCAGAGGTTCTGAACCAAGACAAAAATGATGGACATTTTAGAAGGGCATTTCAGGTTCATTGAAAATGTTTTTTAGTAAACCCTAGTTGGTTTCAAAGGGGGCTGGGGGTTCTGTCATCCCCATTTCAAGTTTCTGTTGAATGAAATAGACATGATGCAACACTCTAATGCATGAACTAGCTAGGGTGTGACAGAAGGATTGATAGCAATGCCAGAAACAATTCAACTTCGTTTCGCCGACATGTTGGAGATCCTTCATCCGGCTCCACCTACCTTGCAGCAATATTGAGTGCACAACACAACTTCAGGGAAAGATTCACCCCGGTCGTTGCGCCGCAGTAGTAATGACTAGTGAGCAGTCAAATCACAGAGCCCCACCTTCGCCACAGTAAGTTGCTCGGACGAAGCAACCATCATTTCTCTGTTCCTTGAATCCGCTGGTACTCCCATATTCCCACAGTAATAAGTTGCTCGGGCGAATCAACCATCACTATATCCGCTCACGTGTGATGACCACAAGAGCTATCCATTCATATTGCATGTTAAAAAAAATAAAGGTCGATAACTAATGCGGCAAACTTTCAAAAAAAACTAATGCAGCACCTCGGGCCAACGCGGCCAGATCACATTTTGCGCAAGAAATTACACACCATGTTTCGTTGACATGTGGTCTCGTTACAACGTATCAGTGAGATGACGGCGAGTAGTAGGAGTATTTCTGAACGGACGTGTAGGCTGGGGCGCCTCTTCGTGAACCGTGGCAAAATGGCAACTGTCCACCGACTCTTCGCCTTTCCCTCTCCATTTGGAACTGCTGTCGCACGCTCTTCCTCTCCCTCCTCCATTTTCCTTTAGCCCTTCACCCTTTCTTCTGCCATTGTTCGATCATCTTCTCCATGGAGGGAACAGGCCGGAAACGACCCCGTTATTCTTGCCCCGATCTGAAAGATGACGTGGTGGAGGAACTCATTGATTGGTGCGACGTCATCACCTCAGCTGGCATGGTAGGTTCGTTCAATCCCATTCTCGACTCAACTAATAACATCATTACAAGGAACCCAGGAGTCAAGGAGCGGTTTGATCTCCCCTATCTTCTTTGCCGTGACCCTGATGGCTGGCGCCGGCACAACGGAGGCCTCGCCCTGTGCAAGTTGATGCCGCTTGATAATGATACGTATGATGTTAAGATGCCATCGCTTGAGGGCAAGGCTTGGGCAGGCGCAAATGGAGATTGGGTTGTTTACATTGGGTCCAACTACGAGTGGGAACTTGTGAATGTGTACACTCGTGACCGGGTTCCACTTCCAAAAATCTCAGAAGACTGCCCAGAGGTTGAGCACACCGGTATTGTACGCACGTTCAAATACGATCATGGTGACTGTCTTCTACGGAAGATAGCAATTTGTCGAGTTCCCAACCACTCTTGGAATTACAACAACTATGAAGTTGTTGCTATCTTCGACAAGCTTGTTGCCGTCCTTGGTGGTTTGACTCGATGGATATTGCTCAAAAATCAGTTTCTATACACGGATGTGTACTATGATGCAATTCAATACGAGGGCCTTGTGTTTGCTTCCACCACTCATGGCACTGTTTTTGCATGGGATCCTCGTAGTTTCCGTACGTTTGTCTTCCACCGTAATTATAATTGTTTCATCCACATGCATGTGGGTTAGAAAGTCTCCCTTTACTAATTAACCTTCTTCTTGTGTTTCCAAGGTCCTATGAACATTCCACCACCTATACTTGAAAATTTTTATAACCAAGGGGGAGATGGCGATGGTGATGATCACGAGCATGAGGACGAGCAGAACGTATATACTTAGTGGCACCTGGCAACTAATTCCGATGGATCACCTCTTCTTGTGTGTATACAGCCCACTGATGATGTTACTACTGAGGGAGCACGTGTTGTCTCCCATGGTCGCACTCTCCGGACCTATTCCAACACCCGTTGCATGGTATTCGTGATGGATACTAGTGTGCTAGCGCCAACACCTTCTCCCTGGTACAGAATTGATAGTCTTGGAGAAAACTCGCTCTTCCTTGGACAAAACTATCCGATGATGGTGAAAGGCGATCCAACTGCTGTTGACACAAAGTTACTAGTACCATTTATGAGAAGAAACTGTGTCTATACCTCGGACATTAGGGTGGTTCCCTACCCTGGTACTAATATAGTAGGCCACTTCAGCCTGGATGATCAGTCCTGCGTTGGTCTCAATATCGACAATAGATGGCCTATCTCAGAGAATCACTTGTGGTTCAAAGCAAGCGTTTCCAACACCGAGGAATGGTTGAGTTGAAGTTCATTTCATTGCTTGTTATTTGTTGTGTGGTGAAAACTTTAGTATTTATAATGTATCCTCGTTGTCGATGTGGGTTGATGACCTGTTGTATGTAATAAAATGATATGTCTGTGATAAACTTACTAAATTTATGAATGGCTTTCGAGTTGCTTCTGTGAGTGAGTGGTGCGACGAGGCAAAAAATATTTTTCGAATACATAATTGTACGTGCATTGCAACAGGTTATCGGATGAGGCCAATCAACAATAGTAGTACATTATTTGTACTAGCTTCACAGGCTTCGCGCGTCGTGCGGGTGTGTTTACTGTAGCCATATTGTACGTAACCACCACCTCGAATCCTTGATACTAGGTACTATATAAGTAAGTAGTAGGAGTAGTAGGGTGGCATGGGCCAGAACAAGCATTCACGTCCAGGAGTATGGCACACGCCACCAACACGACTTCCATCTGACACCATATTTCTTGGAGTCCGTGCTAGAGCAATCTCTTCAACCTCATTGTTTCTCTAACTCAGCCATCGCGCGGCGGGCAAGGTGGGGGTTTGCCGATAGTCGGTTTCCTCAACTGCGGTCCCACTTGTAAGGCCAACTCCAACGCTCTATCAATATATCGATGTACTCTTGTGTCAGGACCCCGACTCGATGTCACATCGATCTAGCCGATAACACCTCATATCACTTTGCGGCCTCACGCACGGTATCCCCACGGGTGTCGCCTTATCTTTGCCCGGGACCGTTTGCGCCTTTTGGCTCACGTATATGATAGTGTCGCTAGCATCCATATGATAAAGAGCCCGGGCTGACATGACTAGTCGTAAACCCAAAGTGGCACAGACTTACAGGGACAGGCATCCATGACCCAGCTTCGAACGTGTCGGTCATCAGCAAGTGGGTCCGGGCTGTAGCACTGGGCTAGCAGGACTCCGGTAAACCGGGCTGTAGCGGGCTAACAGGACTCCGGTACTCAAAGCGTGACATTTCCCAGAAGGGACAGACACAGGAACGAAGAAGGACACATGCCGGCCAGCCTAAGTGTTCCAGAGCAGTAGCAAGCTACCATGGCTCAGCGGTAACACTAGGAGACATTTCCCGGTAAGAGAGGCTACTAAAGATAAACAACTAGATAGTCAGATCCCACACATACCAAGCATTTCAATCATACACACAATATGCTCGATATGTGCAAATACAACGAAGCATCACAACATGACTCTACGACACAAGTACTTTATTTAAGGCTCAGGGAGCCATACATAACATACACAAAGGTACGGGTCTCACGACCCAACATACAAGTCATACAGTCATACAAACCAGCAGCGGAAGTAGCTTGTCTGAGTACAGACTACTAGTAAAATAAAAGAGGCTTGGAAAGCCTAACTATACTACGTGGTCCTTCACAAGCTCAGGGTCACCACCTGGGTCTTTAGCCTACTCGTTGATGTCAACGTCTACAAAGAACCCATCAGAAGGGGTTGCAGCGTCTTCTGTAAAAATGTAAATTATAGCAACATGAGTACAAAGGTACTCAGCAAGACTTACATCAGATCCTACATACATGCATGTTATCAAGAAGGGTTGGTGGAGTTATTGCAGCAAGCCAGCTTTGACTCTTGGCTAAACTATCCTACGATACTCCAACTTGAAATGGTTTTGCGCACACGAGTCCACTACTCACCACTTCAATACACTACCGAGGATCCACCTCCGTCTTCCTACGGAAGAGCCATCCTCGGCACTCACACTTATCTTGAGGCTTTTAACAGTTTCCATTTACTTGTCTATGAACTGTATAGGCAACCAAGTAGTCCTTTACCGCGGACACGGCTATTCGAATAGATTATGATAACCCTGCAGGGGTGTACTTCTTCATACATGTTTCCACCACTTAGCGTCTGCACACGACATGTGCTCGGCAGACTTCAAGCGAAAGCCGACGTGGGTGTAGACCACGACCTACCTAAACACTTAAGCCTCTAGTCCAGGTTTATCACCTGTTCAGGTTCCATCCGCAGGGAGTCCGGCCGGGGTTTCCCATACGGCCCCGAACGATGTGAACAGGGTTCCCGAGATACCTAACGGGTATTCGGTACACCCGGCCACGTACCTACCGCATCACAGCCCACCCCTACGGTCAGCGCTGTCCACGGCCTCCAGTAGGCTACAAACACCAGAAACTACTTGCAACTCCTGGACAGAGAGCTAGGGTGAATAAGAAGTCGAGCGGGGTCATATTTCAGGGCCCAATGCATGGTAGTAGCTGTATCTTAAATCACGCATACAGATCTCAGTGCTTAAGGTCGGCTTCAATGAAACAACCCACCATGTACTCCTACATGGCCTCTCATCGATACCTTTACAAAATCGTGTTCACCACACCACTCTCATTACCGACATAATCATTTCACTCTAGCCCATCACCCAGATGAACCAGACCTGACACGACTCTAAGCATAGCAGGCATAGCAAGGTAGGAACAACACATACATATGGCTCAATCAACTCCTACACATGCTAGTGGGTTTCATCTAGTTACTGTGGCAATGACAGGTCATGCAGCGGAAATGGGTTCAACTACCGTAGCACACAGCAGTTTGAATCGCGTTGTCTTAATGCAGTAAAAGAGAGCAGGAGCGAGAACATGGGATTGTATCGATATGATCAAATGGTTGGTTGCTTGCCTGATGGTTCGATGCACGGATACGGTTCTTCGTTAGGGTAGTCACGGTACTCCTCGGGGACAGATCCTGTCGTAAAGGATAACGATACACAGGCATCACCAAACAATGTGCAACAATATGATGCATGCATGAAACATGGCAATATGAGTGTGTTGGGCTAATGCAACTAAAGCTACCAACGCTGTCAGGACCCCGACTCGATGTCACATCGATCTAGCTGGTAACACCTCATATCACTTTGCGGCCTCACGCACGGTATCCCCACGGGTGTCGTCTTACCTTTTCCCGGGACCGTTTGCGCCTTTTGGCTCGCGTATATGAAAGTGTCGCTAGCATCCATATGATAAAGAGCCCGGGCTGACATGACTAGTCGTAAACCCAAAGTGGCACAGACTTACAGGGACAGGCATCCATGACCCAGCTTCGAACGTGTCGGTCATCAGCAGGTGGGTCCGGGCTGTAGCACTGGGCTAGCAGGACTCCGGTAAACCGGGCTGTAGCGGGCTAACAGGACTCCGGTACTCAAAGCGTGACATTTCCCCGAAGGGACAGACACAGGAACGAAGAAGGACACATGCCGGCCAGCCTAAGTGTTCCAGAGCAGTAGCAAGCTACCATGGCTCAGCGGTAACACTAGGAGACATTTCCCGGTAAGAGAGGCTACTAAAGATAAACAACTAGATAGTCAGATCCCACACATACCAAGCATTTCAATCATACACACAATATGCTCGATATGTGCAAATACAACGAAGCATCACAACATGACTCTACGACACAAGTACTTTATCTAAGGCTCAGGGAGCCATACATAACATACACAAAGGTACGGGTCTCACGACCCCACATACAAGTCATACAGTCATACAAACCAGCAGCGGAAGTAACTTGTCTGAGTACAGACAACTAGTAAAACAAAAGGGGCTTGGAAAGCCTAGCTATACTACGTGGTCCTTCACAAGCTCAGGGTCACCACCTGGGTCCTTAGCCTACTCGTTGATGTCAACGTCTACATAGAACCCATCAGAAGGGGTTGCAGCGTCTTCTGTAAAAATGTAGATTATAGCAACATGAGTACAAAGGTACTCAGCAAGACTTACATCAGATCCTACATACATGCATAGTATCAAGAAGGGTTGGTGGAGTTATTGCAGCAAGCCAGCTTTGACTCTTGGCTAGACTATCCTACGAGACTCCAACTTGAAATAGTTTTGCGCACACGAGTCCACTACTCACCAATTCAATACACTACCGAGGATCCACCTCCGTCTTCCTACGGAAGAGCCATCCTCGGCACTCACACTTATCTTGAGGCTTTTAACAGTTTCCATTTACTTGTCTATGAACTGTATAGGCAACCAAGTAGTCCTTTACCGCGAACGCGGCTATTCGAATAGATTATGATAACCCTGCAGGGGTGTACTTCTTCATACATGTTTCCACCACTTAGCGTCTGCACACGACATGTGCTCGGCAGACTTCAAGCGAAAGCCGATGTGGGTGTAGACCACGACCTACCTAAACACTTAAGCCTCTAGTCCAGGTTTATCGCCTATTCAGGTTCCATCCGCAGGGAGTCCGGCCGGGGTTTCCCATACGGCCCCGAACGATGTGAACAGGGTTCCCGAGATACCTAACGGGTATTCGGTACACCCGGCCACGTACCTACCGCATCACAGCCCACCCCTACGGTCAGCGCTGTCCACGGCCTCCAGTAGGCTACAAACACCAGAAACTACTTGCAACTCCTGGACAGAGAGCTAGGGTGAATAAGAAGTCGAGCGGGGTCATATTTCAGGGCCCAATGCATGGTAGTAGCTGTATCTTAAATCACGCATACAGATCTCAGTGCTTAAGGTCGGCTTCAATGAAACAACCCACCATGTACTCCTACATGGCCTCTCATCGATACCTTTACCAAACCGTGTTCACCACACTACTCTCATTACCGACATAATCATTTCACTCTAGCCCATCACCCCGATGAACCAGACCTGACACGACTCTAAGCATAGCAGGCATAGCAAGGTAGGAACAACACATACATATGGCTCAGACAACTCCTACACATGCTAGTGGGTTTCATCTAGTTACTGTGGCAATGACAGGTCATGCAGAGGAAATGGGTTCAACTACCGTAGCACACAACAGTTTGAAACGCGTTGTCTTAATACAGTAAAAGAGAGCAGGAGCGAGAACATGGGATTGTATCGATATGATCAAATGGTTGGTTGCTTGCCTGATGGTTCGATGCACTGATACGGTTCTTCGTTAGGGTAATCACGGTATTCCTCGGAGACAGAACCTGCCGCAGAGAGCACCGATACGCAAACATTACCAAACAGTATGCAACAATATGATGCATGCATGAGACATGGCAAAATGAGTGTATTGGGCTAATGCAACTAAAACCAGAAGGGTTTGAACAAATTTGAATCAAGGATTCAAATTTCAAATTCAAATATGGCCTTTTAAAGTGCTTTTCCTTGTTCTGCTTGAAACATCAATTTAACTTGTTTGATCATGCATGAAAATAGTACAGATGGATAGATTGGATTTTTCTGATCATTTTTCATATATAATTTGTCCAATTTGGAGTTACAGAATAAAAGTTATGAATTTTTGAAGTTTAAATTAAATTCTGGAATTTCCTGATTTAAATTAAATCCAGAAAATCAATTACTGCGTCAGCCTGACGTCAGTGTGACGTCAGCAGGTCAACGGAACAGGTCTGGGTCAAACCTGACAGTGGGTCCCGCATGTCAGGGTGATTATTTTAATTAAAACTTAATTAAAACTAATCCTGTTTAATTAACAGGGCTGGGCCCCACCTGTCATTGACTCAGGGGAGTCAACCAGGGCCCACCCGTGGTCAAACCCGGGTCGGCTGCACCGGCGTTTAGCCGCCGGCGAGCCCGACGCGGCGGCGGGAGTGGTTTTGGCCATTTCGGCCACCAAATGGGCCGCGGAGACCACCGGAGGGGAGCTGAGGACAAACCGCAGCTCTTGGCGGAGTCCGTTGAGGTCGGGGTGGCCGGAGTTGGCGCCGGCGACGACTTTGGCGGCCACCGGGGCTCGGTCGGAGGTGAACTTGGCGCTAGAGGGGTCGGTGAGGCTCGTGGAGTAGCTAGCTAGGTGTTGCGGGACTTGGTGAGTAAGATGGACACCATCTTGTCGCCGGAGGATGACCGGGAGCACGTCGGCGACGAGCTCCACGGCGGTGGGTGCGGTTGTGCTCCGGGAGGTTGCTACACGGCTCGGGAGCAAGAACGGAAGGGAGGGGAAGATGGCTAAGCTCACAGTGAGTGCGACGGAGTCCTTGGTGCGGCCGGAGATGGACCGGAGCGACGACGGCGTTGAAGGGGATCTCCGGCGACGGTGAGCTCGGGCGAGGTCGGTGCGGTGGTCTCGGGCCGCACGAGCACACGGGGCTCGGCTGCTCGATGAAGTAGACAGCGGCGGAGCTCCTGGACACGGTGGCACGGCGTGGGGTGGACGGAGGGCGTGGCTACGGCGTGGGGGTGGCGGCGATGGCGTCGGCCATGGCTGGGGCGTGCGAGGGGGAGGAGCTGGAGAGGAGAGGGGGTGTCTGGGGGGTTCGGGGGAGAGAGGGAGGCCGATCCACGGCGTTAGCCGGGCGAGGGAGGCGGCGAGGCGGCGAGCAGCTGCGTGGCGAGCTGCGGTGCCGCCGCCGAGCACCTTGGCTGCCTGCCTGGCGAGCCAAGCAGCTCGCTGGAGCGGTGGCCGGGCTGGGCCGGCCAGGTGGGCTGGCTGGTGGGCCTGCGGTGGCGCCAGGTAAGTTTCCCCTTTTTTTCTGTTTCTGTTTCTTTTTTTAATATATCTGCAACTTTGTTGAATTTAATAAAATACCTAGGCAACTTCAAAAATCACCAAATTACTCCTGGTCCATAGTTGGATTATTTCCAACATGAAACATTTTAGTTTGGAGATATTTGAGCATTTAAATATTTTATATAATTTTAAATGCCCAAATTCAAATATTTATGATTTAATTCAAAAACCCTAAGATGGCCTAGGAAAATGTGCACCACTTTTGGCAGAGGTTCTGAACCAAGACAAAAATGATGGGCATTTTAGAAGGGCATTTCAGGTTCATTGAAAAAGTTTTTTAGTAAACCCTAGTTGGTTTCAGAGGGGACTGGGGGTTCTGTCATCCCCATTTCAAGTTTCTGATGAAAAGGAAACATGATGCAACACTCTAATGCATGGCTAACTAGGATGTGACAACTCACCCCCACTCAAAAGAATCTCGTCCCGAGATTTGGGTTCCTCCGGGAAGAAGGCGGGGTACTCGAGTCGAAGACGATCCTCCCTTTCCCAAGTTGCTTCATCCTCAGAACAGTGCGACCATTGAACCTTGAGAAACTTGATATTATGACGTCGAGTGGTACGCTCGGCCTGATCGAGGATACGAATGGGGTACTCTCGATATGTAAGATTATCCTGGAGATCAAGCGTTTCGTGGTCCACTTCACGGATAGGATCCGAGAAGCAACGCCTGAGTTGAGAAACGTGGAAGACATCGTGGACTCTGGAAAGATGCGGAGGTAGTTCCAACTGGTAGGCAACTTCTCCTCGTTTGGCGAGAATGCGAAAAGGTCCAATGTAACAAGGAGCCAATTTGCCTTTGATACCGAAACGATGGGTTCCCTTCAGAGGGGTGACCCGAAGATAAGCCTTCTCGTCAACCTCGAAAGTCATAGCCTTATGTTTTCGGTCATATTGACTCTTTTGACGAGATTGGGCTGTTTTCAACTTTTCACGAACGATGCGAACTTGTTCTTCTGCTTCCTGAATCATATCCGGGCCAAAGAATTGTCTTTCCCCGGTCTCTGACCAGTTAAGGGGTGTTCGACACCGTCGTCCATAGAGAACTTCAAAAGGGGCTTTACCCAAGCTAGATTGATAGCTGTTGTTATAAGCGAATTCGGCAAATGGAAGGCACTTCTCCCAATCCATTCCGAATGAGATAACAGAGGCTCGAAGCATGTCTTCTAGAATCTGGTTGACGCGTTCCACTTGACCGCTCGACTGAGGGTGGAAGGCGGTGCTAAAGGAGAGACGGGTTCCCATAGCATTTTGGAAACTTTCCCAAAATCGAGAGGTGAAAAGACTTCCTCGATCCGAGTTAATTTCCAAAGGAACACCATGGAGACACTATTCGGGAGATGTATAAGTCTGCCAGCTGACTAGCGGTTATACTCTCACGAACAAGTAAGAAATGGGCTACTTTGGAAAGACGATCGACCACGACGAAGATAGCATTATTCCCTCTCTTAGTCCTGGGAAAACCGGTAATGAAATCCATACCAATTTTATCCCATTTCCATTCAGGAATGGCTAAGGGTTGAAGGGTGCCAGCAGGCCGTTGATGCTCTGCTTTTACACGACGACAAACGTCGCAATTAGCAATATACTGAGCAATTTCTCTCTTCATCCTAGTCCACCAGAACCTCTGGCGTAGGTCCTGATACATCTTAGTACTACCGGGATGAATGGTGAGAGGAGATTCATGAGCCTCCTTAAGGATCAACTGCCGTAGATGCTGGTTCTTGGGAACCACTAGACGGTTCTCAAAGTACACAACACCATGATCATTTGTGGAGAAACAACTAGCACCTCCGCTAGCAATGTTCTCCTTGATCTTAGCTATTCCCTTATCTCGCTTCTGGGCAGCAATGATTTGATCCGTAAGAGTAGGTTTCGCCACCAAGGTGGAAAGAAATCCTTGAGGAACAATGTGAAGGTTAAGCTTCCGAAATTCCTCATGGAGAAGCGGTTGACTTTGTTGTAACATCAGGTTGTTACAATAAGATTTACGACTTAGCGCATCAGCCATGACGTTGGCTTTCCCTGGGGTGTAGGTTATTCCTAAGTCGAAATCTGTGATCAACTCGACCCAACGTCTTTGCCTGAGATTCAGATCCGGTTGGGTGAAAATGTACTTCAGACTTTGGTGATCAGTGAATATTTCGCAACGATTACCGAGGAGGTAATGTCGCCAGGTCTTAAGTGCATAGACTACGGCTGCAAGCTCTAGATCATGAGTAGGATAATTCTCCTCATGTGGGTGCAATTGCCGTGAAGCGTAGGCAATTACGTGTCGATCTTGCATGAGAATGCAACCTAGTCCTTGTCGCGAGGCGTCGCAGTAGATAACAAAGTCCTTGGAGAAGTCTGGCGGTACCAGTACGGGAGCAGAAGTCAGGCGTCTTTTCAGTTCCTGAAAGCTGTGCTCACATTGTGGAGTCCATTCGAACTTCTTATCTTTCTTGAGGAGTTCGGTTAGAGGTTTAGCAACCTTGGAGAAGTTCTCGACAAAGCGACGACAATAGCTCGCTAAGCCCAGAAAGCTCCGAACTTGCTTGACTGATTCAGGTGGAGTCCAATTAAGGACGGCTTGAACTCGCTCAGGGTTAACAGCAATACCTTTACCAGATATTACATGACCCAGATAGGTCACTTCTGGCAACCAGAATTCACATTTAGAAAATTTGGCATAAAGGCGATGCTCTCGAAGTTTCTGCAACACTAGCCTTAGATGTTCGGCATGTTCTTCCTCGTTCTTGGAGTAGATGAGTATATCATCGAGGTAAACCACGACGAATTTATCCAAATACTCCATGAAGATTGAGTTCATTAACCGAGAAAAGGTGGCTGGAGCGTTGGTTAATCCGAAGGACATGACGGTGTACTCGTATTGGCCATAACGAGTAACAAAGGCCGTTTTAGGAATGTCCCCGTTTCTGATTTTGATTTGATGGTAGCCCAACCTCAAATCCATTTTGGAGAAGACTGAGGATCCATCGAGCTGATCGTACAGGTCGTTGATCCTGGGAAGTGGATATTTGTTCTTGATTGTGACCAAATTGACAGGTCGGTAATCTACAACCATCCGGTCCGTACCATCCTTCTTCTTGACGAATAGGACGGGGCAAGCCCACGGAGAAGAGCTAGGTCGGATGAAACCCTTTTTCAAGGACTCATCGAGTTGTTTCTTAAGTTCGGCTAGTTCTAGGGGTGCCATCTTATAAGGTCTTCTAGCAATCGGAACGGTTCCTGGAATGAGGTCTATTACAAACTCAACATCCCTGTCAGGTGGAACACCTGGCAATTCCTCTGGAAAGACATCCGGGAAGTCACGGACTACCGGAACGTCCTCAAGGTCTGGCAAAGGGCTAGCGTTAAGAGAATATAATTGTCGCTTGGCTATTCGGGTCAAGACATTGACTATCTTTCCCGAAGGATGGGTGAGTTGGACAGTCCTAGAGAAGCAATCGATTTGGGCATGATGAGCCGGCATCCAGTCCATACCCAGAATGATATTAATATCTGAAGATTTAAGGGCTATCAAAGACGCGAGGAAAACAAGTCTGTCGACTTGGATTTCATTTCCATAACTTACCCTAGAGGTCTGCCATCTAGAACCAGGGGTAGAAATTTCCATAGTGGATGGCATGTTACAGAATGCAACGTTATGCAAACGAGCATAACTTTCGGATATAAAAGAATGAGAGGCTCCTGTATCGAAAAGAACAGATGCCGGGTGGCAATTAACAAGAAGCGTACCGAGAACGACGTTGGGATCCTCTTGAGCTTCTTCGGCAGAGATACAGTTGACATGGCCACGTGAAGCGGTGACCGGCTTGGCGTGGAATATTTTTCCTGTCGGCTTGCCACGGCCAACAGCTTTAGCAGATTGATTTGGGTTGGTCTGGGGACACTCACGCATATAGTGACCAGATTCCCCACACTTGAAACAAGTCACGGAACTGGTACGTGGAGGAGCATTGTTAGTTGGACCCCCATAGGGCTTGGCTGGAGCAGACTGTTGAACGGGGCGAGGCGCCTGGAAGGATGGCCTCGGTATAAACCTGGGTGGCAGGGCGGTGTTGGGTACCCACACGCGGCACTTCTGAGGACCAGCACCGGATGAGGAACCCATGTCACGGCCATGCTTGCGTGTTGCGTCATAGTCAGTCTGACCAGTTTCGGCACTGATGGCTTTGTTGACAAGTTTCTGAAAAGATGTGCACTCATGCAGACGGAGGTCACGGCGAAGCTCAGGACTAAGGCCCTTACGGAACCTTGCTTGCTTCTTGGCATCGGTAGACACTTCCTCGGTTGCATATCGTGCGAGATTACCAAACTCCCTGCTGTAAGCATCCACAGAAAGTCGGCCTTGGGTGAAACTGCAAAATTCTTCACGTTTACGGTCCATGAGACCCTCCGGAATGTGATGTTCACGGAAAGCCTCGCTGAATTCAGCCCAAGTAGTGACATGGCCCGCTGGGCGCATAGCTCCATAATTCTCCCACCATAGACTGGCGGGGCCTTCAAGATGATATGCAGCAAAGGTGACCTTGTCAGCCTCCGCTACCAGCGCGGAACGCAGTTT
>NC_041381.1:546576396-546595500 GCF_002162155.2 Triticum dicoccoides | reverse complement strand
TTGGAGAAGTTCTCGACAAAGCGACGACAATAGCTCGCTAAGCCCAGAAAGCTCCGAACTTGCTTGACCGATTCAGGTGGAGTCCAATTAAGGACGGCTTGAACTCGCTCAGGGTTAACAGCAATACCTTTACCAGATATTACATGACCCAGATAGGTCACTTCTGGCAACCAGAATTCACATTTAGAAAATTTGGCATAAAGGCGATGCTCTCGAAGTTTCTGCAACACTAGCCGTAGATGTTCGGCATGTTCTTCCTCGTTCTTGGAGTAGATGAGTATATCATCGAGATAAACTACGACGAATTTGTCCAAATACTCCATGAAGATTGAGTTCATTAACCGAGAAAAGGTGGCTGGAGCGTTGGTTAAACCGAAGGACATGACGGTGTACTCGTATTGGCCGTAACGAGTAACAAAGGCCGTTTTAGGGATGTCCCCGTTTCTGATTTTGATTTGATGGTAGCCCAACCTCAAATCCATTTTGGAGAAGACTGAGGATCCAGCGAGCTGATCATACAGATCGTTGATCCTGGGAAGCGGATATTTGTTCTTGATTGTGACCAAATTGACAGGTCGGTAATCTACAACCATCCGGTCCGTACCATCCTTCTTCTTGACGAATAGGACGGGGCAAGCCCACGGAGAAGAGCTAGGTCGGATGAAACCCTTTTTCAAGGACTCATCGAGTTGTTTCTTAAGTTCGGCTAGTTCTAGGGGTGCCATCTTATAAGGTCTTCTAGCAATCGGAACGGTTCCTGGAATGAGGTCTATTACGAACTCAACATCCCTGTCAGGTGGAACACCTGGCAATACCTCTGGAAAGACATCCAGGAAGTCACGGACTACCGGAACGTCCTCAAGGTCTGGCAAAGGGCTGGCGTTAAGAGAATATAATTATCGCTTGGCTATTCGGGTCAAGACATTGACTATCTTTCCCGAAGGATGGGTGAGTTGGACAGTCCTAGAGAAGCAATCGATTTGGGCATGATGAGCCGACATCCAGTCCATACCCAGAATGATATTAATATCTGAAGATTTAAGGGCTATCAAAGACGCGAGGAAAACAAGTCTGTCGACTTGGATTTCATTTCCATAACTTACCCTAGAGGTCTGCCATCTAGAACCAGGGGTAGAAATTTCCATAGTGGATGGCATGTTACAGAATGCAACGTTATGCAAACGAGCATAACTTTCGGATATAAAAGAATGAGAGGCTCCTGTATCGAAAAGAACAGATGCCGGGTGGCAATTAACAAGAAGCGTACCGAGAACGACGTTGGGATCCTCTTGAGCTTCTTCGGCAGAGATACAGTTGACATGGCCACGTGAAGCGGTGACCGGCTTGGCGTGGAATATTTTTCCTGTCGGCTTGCCACGGCCAACAGCTTTAGCAGATTGATTTGGGTTGGTCTGGGGACACTCACGCATATAGTGACCAGATTCCCCACACTTGAAACAAGTCACGGAACTGGTACGTGGAGGAGCATTGTTAGTTGGGCCCCCATAGGGCTTGGCTGGAGCAGACTGTTGAACGGGGCGAGGCGCCTGGAAGGATGGCCTCGGTGTAAACCTGGGTGGCAGGGCGGTGTTGGGTACCCACACGCGGCGCTTCTGAGGACCAGCACCGGATGAGGAACCCATGTCACGGCCATGCTTGCGTGTTGCGTCATAGTCAGTCTGACCAGTTTCGGCACTGATGGCTTTGTTGACAAGTTTCTGAAAAGTTGTGCACTCATGCAGACGGAGGTCACGGCGAAGCTCAGGACTAAGGCCCTTACGGAACCTTGCTTGCTTCTTGGCATCGGTAGACACTTCCTCGGTTGCATATCGTGCGAGATTACCAAACTCCCTGCTGTAAGCATCCACAGAAAGTCGGCCTTGGGTGAAACTGCAAAATTCTTCACGTTTACGGTCCATGAGACCCTCCGGAATATGATGTTCACGGAAAGCCTCGCTGAATTCAGCCCAAGTAGTGACATGGCCCGCTGGGCGCATAGCTCCATAATTCTCCCACCATAGACTGGCGGGGCCTTCAAGATGATATGCAGCAAAGGTGACCTTGTCAGCCTCCGCTACCAGCGCGGAACGCAGTTTATGAGAGATACTGCGAAGCCAGTCATCAGCGTCGAGGGGCTCGACAGAGTGGTGGAACGTGGGTGGATGTAATTTGATGAAATCACTGAGTGACACCACGTTAGTCCTCTGATGGTGTGCTGTGTTCTGTTCAATACGCTCCAACAAACGGTTGGTCTCCCGCTTGTTTCTCTCAGCTTCCATCATAACCTCGGCTAGTGAAGGAGGATGAGGCAGATTTACATCCCTGGCTTCACTGCCTTCGGCCTGCTCTTGAGAAGCAGGGTTAGCGCGCGTGTTGACCATCCTAGGTAAACAAGACAATGATTTAGTCAGGATGATAAAATTCCGACATAGGGTAGAATGTAAGGAATAACTCGAAATGCAAGATGATCATCCGTATGACATGGTAGATACAGAAACTGCTTCTTTATTCCATCGTCATACACACCATACAGGGTTTAGTACAAGACCAAACAAGTACTATTACGGTGAAAAGAGGATTACATCTCATCGGAGGCATTCCAAGCTCCTATACATTATTTTTCTACACCTCCGGAAGGAGTACAAACTAGGTCATATCCCACGAGTCACGCGGGACGATAGACGACACAGCTAGTGCGAACTAGTGATACTACCACTAACTCAGACCGATCCGTAGTAGTCCTCGTAGAAGTCACCTCCATAGCCTGGAAGCTCAACATGATCATCCGGAAACAGACGATCTCGCGGAGCTTGTGGACCATAGGGGCTAGGATGAGGCCTTGGACCAACAGACGGTGGCCTGCGGGGCCCGCGAGGTGGGGTGATGCCTCCTACATCACGCCAAACCATCACGTCTGGCAGAGCAGATCTCACAGGATAGAGATCGCGCATGTCTGAACATCCAGCTTGCACCGCCGGTGCGAACCGAGTCAAAGTGGCCCAGTGGTCAGCACGGGTATTGAAGAGCTCTAACCTCAAGGCCCGATTTTCACGGTCCTTAACCTCGAGCATCTCAGCAGTGGTGCGAGTCCGTGAATCCTCCTGAGTGGGGTCAGCATAAATAGCCTGGAGATACCCTTGTGCTCCCGGAAGTGATCCTGGCATATACCGGAAATCAGAGTCCCGAAATATACCAGATCTGACTCGCATAATGGTCATCATAGAGTAGGCGGCGTCCTGCACAGCCATCTCAATGGTAACCCCGAGTCCATAAGAGCAGTGAAGAGGCTCGGTGGATCCAGGATAAGATGGAAATATCCTGACAGTGCAGAGATACTGGCTTTGATTAAAATCTCGGAATTGCTCTTCGACCGTGTACTCAGGATACCAGCGGTATCCAGCCTCAGTCATTACCCTGACCAACTTGGCAGTATGGCCGGGTACATCTAGGCATCGAGTCAGGCGAACCACTTGATTGAGATCGCGAGTGGCCATCTGAAAGCACAATCATAATGCAAAGGCATTAGAATTTCTAGCGAAATTTCGGCAGCATAACAGCTGTAAATGCTCAAGAAGGATTTTGAGACATTTTGACAAAGGATTTCATACACACTCAACATCATCATATCAAAGTTCTGAATCCATTCTAACAACATAATGTGGTAGTAGAACTGAACTAGGCTTGTATCCATCAATCTTATAAGGTACTACTGATTAGTAACACGTGATCCTGATAGAGAGAATAGATCCTAATTCCTTAACCCCCGGTAGAAGAATGGACTGACTCAGATCAGAATGTCATAAGATAAAGGAGTAAAAAGAGCCTTACGTTCCAACCCACAAACAATTCCCCTACATATAACTAAAGAATTTCTAGACTCAACATCGACCAGTTTGGCTTGGAGAACCTACAGGCAGTCCGGCTCTGATGCCAACGCTGTCAGGACCCCGACTCAATGTCACATCGATCTAGCCGATAACACCTCATATCACTTTGCGGCCTCACGCACGGTATCCCCACGGGTGTCGCCTTATCTTTGCCCGGGACCGTTTGCGCCTTTTGGCTCACGTATATGATAGTGTCGCTAGCATCCATATGATAAAGAGCCCGGGCTGACATGACTAGTCGTAAACCCAAAGTGGCACAGACTTACAGGGACAGGCATCCATGACCCAGCTTCGAACGTGTCGGTCATCAGCAAGTGGGTCCGGGCTGTAGCACTGGGCTAGCAGGACTCCGGTAAACCGGGCTGTAGCGGGCTAACAGGACTCCGGTACTCAAAGCGTGACATTTCCCAGAAGGGACAGACACAGGAACGAAGAAGGACACATGCCGGCCAGCCTAAGTGTTCCAGAGCAGTAGCAAGCTACCATGGCTCAGCGGTAACACTAGGAGACATTTCCCGGTAAGAGAGGCTACTAAAGATAAACAACTAGATAGTCAGATCCCACACATACCAAGCATTTCAATCATACACACAATATGCTCGATATGTGCAAATACAACGAAGCATCACAACATGACTCTACGACACAAGTACTTTATTTAAGGCTCAGGGAGCCATACATAACATACACAAAGGTACGGGTCTCACGACCCAACATACAAGTCATACAGTCATACAAACCAGCAGCGGAAGTAGCTTGTCTGAGTACAGACTACTAGTAAAATAAAAGAGGCTTGGAAAGCCTAACTATACTACGTGGTCCTTCACAAGCTCAGGGTCACCACCTGGGTCTTTAGCCTACTCGTTGATGTCAACGTCTACAAAGAACCCATCAGAAGGGGTTGCAGCGTCTTCTGTAAAAATGTAAATTATAGCAACATGAGTACAAAGGTACTCAGCAAGACTTACATCAGATCCTACATACATGCATGTTATCAAGAAGGGTTGGTGGAGTTATTGCAGCAAGCCAGCTTTGACTCTTGGCTAAACTATCCTACGATACTCCAACTTGAAATGGTTTTGCGCACACGAGTCCACTACTCACCACTTCAATACACTACCGAGGATCCACCTCCGTCTTCCTACGGAAGAGCCATCCTCGGCACTCACACTTATCTTGAGGCTTTTAACAGTTTCCATTTACTTGTCTATGAACTGTATAGGCAACCAAGTAGTCCTTTACCGCGGACGCGGCTATTCGAATAGATTATGATAACCCTGCAGGGGTGTACTTCTTCATACGTGTTTCCACCACTTAGCGTCTGCACACGACATGTGCTCGGCAGACTTCAAGCGAAAGCCGACGTGGGTGTAGACCACGACCTACCTAAACACTTAAGCCTCTAGTCCAGGTTTATCGCCTATTCAGGTTCCATCCGCAGGGAGTCCGGCCGGGGTTTCCCATACGGTCCCGAACGATGTGAACAGGGTTCCCGAGATACCTAACGGGTATTCGGTACACCCGGCCACGTACCTACCGCATCACAGCCCACCCCTACGGTCAGCGCTGTCCACGGCCTCCAGTAGGCTACAAACACCAGAAACTACTTGCAACTCCTGGACAGAGAGCTAGGGTGAATAAGAAGTCGAGCGGGGTCATATTTCAGGGCCCAATGCATGGTAGTAGCTGTATCTTAAATCACGCATACAGATCTCAGTGCTTAAGGTCGGCTTCAATGAAACAACCCACCATGTACTCCTACATGGCCTCTCATCGATACCTTTACCAAAATCGTGTTCACCACACTACTCTCATTACCGACATAATCATTTCACTCTAGCCCATCACCCCGATGAACCAGACCTGACACGACTCTAAGCATAGCAGGCATAGCAAGGTAGGAACAACACATACATATGGCTCAGACAACTCCTACACATGCTAGTGGGTTTCATCTAGTTACTGTGGCAATGACAGGTCATGCAGAGGAAATGAGTTCAACTACCGTAGCACACAGCAGTTTGAAACGTGTTGTCTTAATGCAGTAAAAGAGAGCAGGAGCGAGAACATGGGATTGTATCGATATGATCAAATGGTTGGTTGCTTGCCTGATGGTTCAATGCACTGATACGGTTCTTCGTTAGGGTAATCACGGTATTCCTCGGAGACAGAACCTGCCGCAGAGAGCACCGATACACAAACATTACCAAACAGTATGCAACAATATGATGCATGCATGAGACATGGCAAAATGAGTGTATTGGGCTAATGCAACTAAAACCAGAAGGGTTTGAACAAATTTGAATCAAGGATTCAAATTTCAAATTCAAATATGGCCTTTTGAAGTGCTTTTCCTTGTTCTGCTTAAAACATCAATTTAACTTGTTTGATCATGCATGAAAATAGTACAGATGGATAGATTGGATTTTTCTGATCATTTTTCATATATAATTTGTCCAATTTGGAGTTACAGAATAAAAGTTATGAATTTTTGAAGTTTAAATTATATTCTGGAATTTCCTGATTTAAATTAAATCCAGAAAATCAATTACTGCGTCAGCCTGACGTCAGTGTGACGTCAGCAGGTCAACGGAACAGGTCTGGGTCAAACCTGACAGTGGGTCCCGCATGTCAGGGTGATTATTTTAATTAAAACTTAATTAAAACTAATCATGTTTAATTAACAGGGCTGGGCCCCACCTGTCATTGACTCAGGGGAGTCAACCAGGGCCCACCCGTGGTCAAACCCGGGTCGGCTGCACCGGCGTTTAGCCGCCGGCGAGCCCGACGCGGCGGCGGGAGTGGTTTTGGCCATTTCGGCCACCAAATGGGCCGCGGAGACCACCGGAGGGGAGCTGAGGACAAACCGCAGCTCTTGGCGGAGTCCGTTGAGGTCGGGGTGGCCGGAGTTGGCGCCGGCGACGACTTTGGCGGCCACCGGGGCTCGGTCGGAGGTGAACTTGGCGCTAGAGGGGTCGGTGAGGCTCGTGGAGTAGCTAGCTAGGTGTTGCGGGACTTGGTGAGTAAGATGGACACCATCTTGTGGCCGGAGGATGACCGGGAGCACGTCGGCGACGAGCTCCACGGAGGTGGGTGCGGTTGTGCTCCGGGAGGTTGCTACACGGCTCGGGAGCAAGAACGGAAGGGAGGGGAAGATGGCTAAGCTCACAGTGAGTGCGACGGAGTCCTTGGTGCGGCCGGAGATGGACCGGAGCGACGACGGCGTTGAAGGGGATCTCCGGCGACGGTGAGCTCGGGCGAGGTCGGTGCGGTGGTCTCGGGCCGCACGAGCACACGGGGCTCGGCTGCTCGATGAAGTAGACAGCGGCGGAGCTCCTGGACACGGTGGCACGGCGTGGGGTGGACGGAGGGCGTGGCTACGGCGTGGGGGTGGCGGCGATGGCGTCGGCCATGGCTGGGGCGTGCGAGGGGGAGGAGCTGGAGAGGAGAGGGGGTGTCTGGGGGGTTCGGGGGAGAGAGGGAGGCCGATCCACGGCGTTAGCCGGGCGAGGGAGGCGGCGAGGCGGCGAGCAGCTGCGTGGCGAGCTGCGGTGCCGCCGCCGAGCACCTTGGCTGCCTGCCTGGCGAGCCAAGCAGCTCGCTGGAGAGGTGGCCGGGCTGGGCCGGCCAGGTGGGCTGGCTGGTGGGCCTGCGGTGGCGCCAGGTAAGTTTCCCCTTTTTTTCTGTTTCTGTTTCTTTTTTTAATATATCTGCAACTTTGTTGAATTTAATAAAATACCTAGGCAACTTCAAAAATCACCAAATTACTCCTGGTCCATAGTTGGATTATTTCCAACATGAAACATTTTAGTTTGGAGATATTTGAGCATTTAAATATTTTATATAATTTTAAATGCCCAAATTCAAATATTTATGATTTAATTCAAAAACCCTAAGATGGCCTAGGAAAATGTGCACCACTTTTGGCAGAGGTTCTGAACCAAGACAAAAATGATGGGCATTTTAGAAGGGCATTTCAGGTTCATTGAAAAAGTTTTTTAGTAAACCCTAGTTGGTTTCAGAGGGGACTGGGGGTTCTGTCATCCCCATTTCAAGTTTCTGATGAAAAGGAAACATGATGCAACACTCTAATGCATGGCTAACTAGGATGTGACATCTTGTTCCCAATACAAAAACTTGCATCCATTCTACTCCCTCCGTTGCACAATACATGCCTTCTATTTGTCAAAATATATATGTATCTAGACATGTTTTAGTATATAGGTACATCCATTTTTGGACAAATGGAAGTCAAGTATTTTGGAACGGTGGGAGTAGACAATAAAATATTTAAGTTGGCACAACTAGTCTAATCCGAGAGCACAACCGAAGATTTGGTCGGGTTCTTCCTCCTTTTGCCGACATGTGGGACATCCAACATCCAGGTCGTGTCATGAAAGAAAATAGAGTGGTAGTTGAAGCCACGAGATGTGCATCTTGGGTTAAACTGTAAATAGAATCTAACAACTCTTGAGTAACTCCAAAAGCGGCCACCGAAGATCTTTATTGGATTTGTTTTTCATCACCAGCACGTCGAGGTGAAAGATGTGCAGGTTCAGTGGGTCCTCTTGCGTTTTCACTGACATGTGGGGCCGCATGTGAGCAAACAGACGATGGGCCCCGCGCGTCCGCTGGCTGGTTGAGAAGAGAGATAGAGGAGGGCTGAGCACGGACTACAGGAAATTTGTTCTACGTAACCAGCACCTTGATATTCGTGTGTGGTTGTTTCTAGAATAAAAAAAGGAGGTACCCCTACTTATGTTACTCCCACTACGCCTAGCCTAAGGTTAGTAGGTGACCTTGCGCTTGGCTCTTCGCCTCTTTCGGAAGTCGATGGTTCTACAGTAGTGCTTCTGGCAATCTGACACCAGATGAACTGCTAGACGTCCACCGCTTGTAAGCAAAAGTTTCTCCTCGTGCTGCGAGCCACCGCGCACGCGTTGGCGAGGGAGAAGGCATAATCAAGCTTCTCGTCGTTCTGCGAGTTGACGGGACACATCAAAGTTATTTACTAGTAGTACGTACTCTCTCCAAAAAGGGCTGACCATGTCATTGCTACCATCCTGTGCTCCGTCGTTGAGTACGTGCACTATTCACGTGCCATCGAGAAGAAAAAATATTGCGTAGGTGCCATCGAAGTGCATGACTCACTTATGAAAAAGGGTTTCCCCCCGCTCCCCCCCCCGCACGACTCACTTACGCACTGCTTATCTGATTATCTCCATTTTCTTGCATGACACGTGCACCTTGCTGCTAGATGTCTCGCGTGTTGGCAAAAGGATGAACAAAGCTCACGTAAAAGTAAAGAGTTGAAGAGCATAGATTCCCGACGACCGAGGAGGAGCAAGGAACCTCGCGGTGGAGCGTCTGCAAGGAACCTTGCGCATTTTCCCCTATTTTTTGCCGCCTGCCCACCTATAAACAAATAAAAGAACATGAACTTTTCGCATGTACAAGACGCATGTACACAAGCCAACGCACTAACTCCATCCGATCCAACTCATGCACATACGCGCACAGCATGGAGCACACAACGCACGTACACAAGACGTGCATGCACACACGCTCGGTCGCAGAATGCATGTGAATAACACATGCATGCGCACACACTCGGCTGCATGGAGGCGTGAGCCATCCGCGGCGACGTCTGGTTCGTCGTGCTGTGGTAAAGCTCACACGCAACGGCGCATACACATCTCTTGCAGCACCTCTTTGCCGTTGTTGCTCAACTACTAGTCATAGTCGAAGACAAAGACGACCGCAGCCTCGGCCTTAGAGCTAGCACCGATGGAAAAACACGCAGGCTGCATGTACACGAGCACATACGGAGTGCCCACGACGTGGTGGTGCTGCATCCCCAGTCGCCTCTACTCCTTCTACGCACGTTGTCTATCAAGGAGGCTACATGCTAATGATGATTTGGGTGAGATCTTCTACATAAGGTGACGTACACCGTCAAGGTCCACGGTCAAGGGGGTGCTAGAGCAAGTACAATAGAGCTGAGTCAGCGGGCTCTAAGGAATAAACTAGTATATTTCTACTTAGTTGGAGGAAAGAGAAGAGGAGAGAGAAGATAAGCGGGCTCTTCGTGAAGAGCCAGCTCTATCACGTGCTCGTACACACTTTGTGAGAATGAAAGGTGGGCCACGGAATAAAAAAGTAGTAGTACACTCTTTTGATCTACTATTTTTTACATGTTGACTATAAGATGGGCTGTAGATGACATGGCACTCGCTATACTATTAATGATCTTTAGATGAGGTGCTAAGTGAATTAAATGGCTTAGTAACTCAATGCATAGGTGCTTAGTTTATTGGTGCAACATCATATTTTATGCCTACGTGGCAGGCTTAGCAGCTATACATGGTGGAGCACTGGGAGAGGCCAAGGCTGGTCATAGTCGGGAGTAACTTGTACTGTAACATATTACCATGTTACTCTAAACATCTCTATAAACCGGAAAGGAGGGAGTAGTACTCCCTCCATTTACTTATACAAGGCCACTATGGAAAATATACTTTGCATCTATACAAGGCCACCAACAATAATCGAGACAAAAGTTAATGCTATTTTCTTGAACCAGTAGTCTATTTAATACTTGCATGCATGCAGTCATAATGACACTCCAATCAGCTTTCTATCCCTTCCTTGCATGCATGTGGTGTGTTAATGATCCCACTAAACGAGAAAAAAAGTGAGTTTACAAAGCAAGACATTAAATTTTACCTTGGTACCTGTAAGATGAGTTTGTGGCCTTGTATACAAAAATGGAGGGATCATATGCAGAGTATGGGAGCACATGATATTTCCCCGTCCGGACCGATCCCAAGTTGGCTTCTCACCTTCTTGGCCCAACAAAACCGCTCCCCCCTCCCGCGCGCGCTTCCCGCCCGGTGCCAGCTGAGCCCGCCGCTCCACATTGATGGTAAGTCAGGGCGACGTGACCTCTCACTGCTTCCGCCGTTGAAGCGGCGCGCCGACCGAGGGCACCGCCCGCTGCATGCCCGGCATCTCAGACTACCCAGTGGATAGTAACTTTAGAGCAAGTACTACAATTAGATGACATAAGCAGGCTATAAGGATTTAAATATAGTATTTGTGCTTATTTGAAGGAGAGAGAAGAGGAGAGAGAAGAGAAGCGGATTGTAAACGTGTAGCCGGTTGTACTCCAACATACTTTGTGAGACAAAAGGTGGGGCCATTATTAATGATTGTATTTATACTAAAGGGACTAACGGACGCCTTAATTACTCCGTTTTTTTGAGATAAACCTTGGTGGGGCTATTATTGACTTTTTTTGAGCTATTATTGACTTGGACGTGGGGTTTGGGGGCGAAAGGCCTACTATTATACTCACACGACCGACCTGACATGCTCTACCCTAGCCGATGCTATATCATATGGTTTCGGACCATTCCAGATCTTAGCGCTGCCACACAATTCTTCTCCAGCCCTCCTTCCGGCGTGCACCGCGAGAAGGGACAGGAGTCCTCCGAACCCCACCTTTCGTGATCCTGTACGGGAGAGGGGCGATCAGTTTTTGGGGAGCACACTCCTGTGACTGCTGCCAGCGACGACTTCCTCAACGACAGCCTTCTTTCCCGACCTCGGTAACCTCTTCATCAACGACATGAGTGACAACATCAACCACATCGGTTCTGCTCCCGCTATACAGTATGTGATTCTGTCCTCCTGCTTTAGTCCGCATCATTACTTCGATGTTTGCAATTGTCGTCATGATCTATTTACTGCTGATTCAGATTAAATCTCATACTAAATTGCTCATATATTCAACAATCCAATCCAAAAACCTGATTACAGGCAATTTACTCCGAGTGGTTTTGCTGCTCTTTTGAAGCTGCCTACTTTTAAGGGGGTGCAATATAAAAGGTGGTGCACAAGAGCAGTATATTGGTTTCAGATCATGTACTGCTATGACGCCACTAAGGGTAAGCCTGAGGGCGATCTTAATCCTACACAGCAGGAAGCTTTTCAGAACATGGATACCCTCTTCAAAGCCGCCCTACTGAGTGTTCTTGACGATTCCATTGTGGATTCATATATGTCGTTTGACAGCGGTAAAGACATGTTGGCTGCGCTCGAGGCCACGTTTGGGCCCCGGGCACTGGCAACGAGTTGTACGTCATGGAGCAATTCTGTGACTACAAGATGACTGATGAGCGCTCTGTTGTTCAGCAGACTCATGAGATACAGTCACTCTGTAAGGAACTTGAGTACTTTAAGTGTGTGTTGCCGGACAAATTTGTTGCTGGGACCATCATTGCCAAGCTTCCACCTTCGTGGAACGATTTTGCTACTTCTCTGAAAAACAAGAGACATGAGTTTTTTGTTTTGGATCTCATTAGCACTCTTGATTTTGAGGAGAAGGCAAGAGCAAAAGACACACGTGCTCGGGTCGCTGAGGGAGCTTCTAGTGCCCACATGGTACATGAGAAGAACTTCCAGCCCAACCAGCCCCAAAACAACAAGAACAAATCTCAGGGGAAAGGAAAGTTTGATGCAAAGAACAAGCCGTCACATTCTACCAACTTCGAGAAGAATTCTCATAACGGGAAGGGATACAAACCTCAATTTTGGTAGCACCGCACAAATTTTATATGGCTGCATCTACCTGCTGTTAGCTAACCTCATGGTGCTCCAGGTATTCCTACATTCGTAACTAGGTACAATGACCACCGCAAGATGAAATTAGCTTATTCGTACGTTGACTTGCTGAATGCAGTGCGGAACGATCCTGTCATGTGTGGAGGAGCAAACAAGGTGTGCAGCCGAAGGTGGAAATCAACCAAGGACTTATGAAATTATATGTAATCTTCCTCAGGCAGGTCAGTATCCCCTTCGTCCAGATGATCGTGTTTTGTCATGCCGAGCTATTGATATGTGCTACTGTTTTGCAACACCGTTTAAGTATAGCTACTGTTTTCCTATCTTTTCAGATTCAGGACAATGAATATGATTTCAGGGGAACTCCACAATATGGACCCATGTTGAGTCATCTCTATTGCCTCATGTGTTTGCTGCAAATGTGTTAGCATCAATTGCAAGATGAGGCAGCTAGCTAGCTGTGGAGTTGCCAACATGCTCAAAGTGCTCGCAACATTTTGAGAAGAAACAAGCATGCCCAGGAAATTAATACGTGCGCAGGGAGGCCCTTTGCTTAGAGAAGCATCGATCGATTTTCTTTATTTCCACACCTTCTCACAGTTTTGTATATTGGTTATAGTATGGTGAATCATTGAGATGCATGGACATGCTGAACTTTTGTTCTTCTGAATGTTAGTTTAATGTGAGTGTCTGCATCCAGTACCGCATCCTCGAATTTGGTGGATGCACATAGAGAAAATAAATCTCCTTAATTTACTCCATAATGTACCCTATTAAATAGGCCTAGTAACAAACCAGGCGCATGCAGTGACCGGCGGGCACATGCATCCTGCATGCATGGCCAGTCAGCCAAGCCCATGCGCCAGCTCCAATGCAGCAACGCAAAAGAAGAGAGCGGTTCTTGGGAAAAGTGAGTAGTTAGTGTAGCGGGCCTTATAAACACGAACAACTCGCTCTCCCGCTTCGTCTCCCCACCCAATTCCCCCCGCTCCCCAATCTTCTTCACTCGTCCAGAAAACCCCGCTCACCTTCTTCCTCACTCATACAGAAAACGCCTGCTCCTCTTCTTCCACTCCTATAGAAATCCCCAGCCCTCCTTCTTCCCCACTCGCACTTCCACTAGGCTCGTCTCTGGCTACTCTGCTCAAACCCGTGAGCTCGATGCGACGCCCACAATGAAAATGGAGTCGGCTGGCCCCAGCGCCAAGAAGATGAGGCTCCCGCCAGCGGCGATGCCGGTTGTAGATCCCGCACCCGATAGCACGGGGAGAAGCGGCGAGCCCCCCCAACCCGGATCTGAGGAACCGGTAGAATCTCCGGTGGACCGCATCAGTGATCTCCCGGGCGTCATCCTTGAGGAGATCATCTCGCTTCTCCCCATCAAGGATTGCTGCCGCACACAAGTCCTCTCAACTCGGTGGCGCCCTCTATGGCGCACCGCGCCCCTCAATCTCGTCTGTCATCAGATATCTGTCCTTCCTGAATTTGATCTCCTCAGAGCCATCGTCTCTTCTCACCAGCAGGCCCTGTTCATTGCCTCTGCATCCCGACAAGCTACCTACGGTCCATACCCAGCAAGGTGGATGCTTGGCTGACATCCCCTGAGTTCGGAAAACTCCAGGAGTTTGAGTTCTACCATTACCACGAAAGTTTCATACCACGAACATACCAAGAATTCGTGCGCACACCACCGTTGTCCATCTCGCGGTTTTCCTCCTCTCTCCACACCGCCACCTTCGCCCGGTGCCATCTACCAGACGATTTGGTACAAATGCTTCAACTCCCACTGCTAAAAAAACTTTCACTTGTGGTGGTTTATCTGTCGGAGGCCTCACTGCACAACATCATCCACTCCAGTTGCCCTACCCTGGAGCGCTTGCAGATTGTTTTGGGAATAGAAATCGGTATCAGTTGTCTCCAAATAAAGTCGCCCCACCTTAAAAGCATTGGAATTTGTTTTAAAGGACAGCAGCTCATCATCAAAGATGCCCCTTCACTTGAAAGGTTGCTCCTTCATAATTGTTATACACCTTCAGAAATAACTGTCGTCTGTGCGCCTAAACTGGAGACCTTGGGTGCAATTCATGACCCATTTAATAATGACAAGGAGTGGGTCTTTGGCTCCTCACTTTTCCAGGTACCATATATTATCATCTACACATATGTAATCATATGCTGCATTTTTCATTTATGCGCATAAGTTTTATATCATGTTGGAGTACACTTTGGGTACTAATATTATGTTATATGCTCAATGAAGAGTTCGTCCATTGATAGCCTATTAATGCTACTGGATTCTGTCAAGATCATATATATCAGAATGTATAGTTTTGATCTGGACATAATTATTGGCTTGCTGCGATGCTTTCGATCTCTGAAGAATTTATACATAGAGGTGATGATTTCATGCACATTGAAAGCCCGTATATATTGTACTAGAATTAACTGTTCAGCTGTCGTTATTTTGACTTACTCTTTTTCCAGACCTTAACTGTTTTCAATCTTCATGTCTACTTAGGCAGAACCACATGGAGAAAAACATGTAACCAATCGTTGGCGCAATAAGCACAAGGATTTTCCCAGTTCTCATGACATTCGTTTGAGGACAATAACGATGGGACGATATGCATCCAACTAGGCAAACAGAAGCTTTGTCACATTCTTCCTGTTGAATGCGAGGTTACTATTGTCCATGAGGCTTAATTTTTACAGCAAGAGATTTCTCACGGACGAACATGTTGAACATCAAAAAAAGAAGTTTCGGGTGGACAAATGGGCTTCTAAACGTGCTCGGCTTCTATTTATAATAAGTTGTAGACATCCTGAAATAATTTTTTTGCACAGGATGTTGATTTTATGGATCAGACCGATCCATTTGTTTGTGACTGCAAAAAAGAGTGGTTGGGTTAGATGTTACTGTCATGTTCAATCTGGGTTTTGTCTAAAAATTTGATGAACAATTAATCCTTGGGCTTTTTGTACCATTTGTATGCTTGACTTGCATGTTGTTGCCCTCGTACTCCCCTCCACCTGCCACTACACTGCCGCATCTTCCATGGCTGCTGTTCGTTCCCGTCCGAGGCCTTGCCGTCGTTCTCCGCCTTGGTTAGCTCGCTGTGCCCACCGCCATCTGGCGTTGTCAACATGGTCAACAACCAAGAATCAGGAGATGATGTACGTGGAGAGGCTGACAGTAGGGACCCACCGGGGTCATTGCATTTCGCAAGCAGGTGCCTCGTTATTACAAGCCAAAAAAATACTTCCTCCTAATTGTTTGACAACTAGGTTCCAGGCCATTGTCAATGTAGTCAATAAACGAGAAAATTACACAATGAGCGGATAACACCAGGGACCCAGCAGCTCGCCCAGTTGTTTTTTAGTTTCAGAGACGGAGCTCAACTGCGCGCTGTGCGGGGGATGTGGCCCATCTAGCCCACGCTTACGCTTTTATTAAGCACATGACGAGCCCAGTTGATATATTTTTTCTTTCTGAAATTGGCTAGCCGAGTTCTTTTTTTGGAGAATACCAAAACCGCGGCCTACTTGCTTTTCTCAGCCCTGCTGGGCTGCAAATCTTTCAAACGAGGAGGGATGTAAGTAGTAAGAAATGGGCTTCCCCAGAAAACGGGCTATAAGTTGTAAGAAATGGGCTGTAAATTTTTAAACCAAAGCCAACCAGCAATTGCATTAAAATATCATTTTTTCAGGATTTCTCTACTGTCTACTCTTAGAGAAACCAAAGCCAACTGGCAATTACATTAAAATATCATATTTTCTCCCACAAGATAAACTACTCATACAAATGCATCTTCATGTTAAGTGTAACGAACGGGCATCTTGCTAGTTAAGATTCTAAATTTCATTCATTTTTTTGCGGAGAATTGTTTTTTGAATTTTATATTGATATAATTTTCTGAAAATTATTTTTAACGTGACTTGAAATTTTGTGATTAAAAGAGTTCGGACCCCACCGAAATATACAAAATTTCGTTCAAGTTTTTAGCAGTGCCCAGAATTTATGGTCTGTAATGCTAATAAAAAGAATATGGGCTTCAAATATCCTTAAGAATTCAGAAATGGGCTGTAAATTATTGAAAATAATGGCTAATGGGTTGTATGCTGTTTTCCACAGATTTGGAGGCTGACTTCTGGGCCTACTAGGTTGACGATGACGCTGTCCCAATTTTTTTTGACGTGTACGCAAGGCTTTGTCAACTTAGTCAACACATAACAGTGACTGTTGGATGTCCATCCAACGGCCGCCATGCTTCTTCAATCTCTGATCTTCCTGCTCCAGCCGCCCAAACCAGCGCCAACGGGACTGCCTGGTCCCTCCTCCCATGGTTGGCTGTGCTGCCGCCAGGCCATCCCTCTAACCACCCACACATCCTGTTATTTTCCGACGATGTCAGTCTCACCCCGCAGCCGACCAGTCAGCGCTCGTTCTCCCCTTAGCGTGGGCATCTGCTGCGGTTGCTTCGCCGGCTCCGGGTGGTTCTCTTCCTGGGCCTCGCCCTCGTCCACCGCGTTTGTGCTCTCGGCGCGGCGAGGTCAACATGGTCAACAAACAACAGCCATCGGAAGAGCCTGACAGTAGGGGCCCACACAGGAAAATGCCTCCTTATTACGCGCAAAATAATGATTCCTCCACCTGATAGCTGGGACCCACCGGAAGGGTCTCTGTATTTCGCAAAAAAACGTTCCCCCCGCTGTCAGCTCGGACCCACCGGAAATGCCTCCTTGTTACGCACAAAAAAATGAATACTCCCCCTGCTAGGTGGGACTCACCTTGGTGGGAGGCTGACTTGTGGGCCTACTAAGTTTGCGGGGACGGAGGGCTTTGTCAACTTAGTCAATATGAACGATTCTAGCTCCAGTGACCGTACTATGTCCATCCAACGGCTGTAGTGCTTCTTCAACCTCTGGTCCTCGTGCTCCAGCCTCCCAAATCAGTGCCGGTCGTGCCGCATGCTCCTGCCTCCCGTGGCCGGCTGTGATGCTGCGAAGGCCACACCGCCCCCTACTACTCCCACCGCTGGCCAGGCCATCCCTCTACTCACCCACACCCCATGTTATTCTGCGGCGATGGCAGCCTCACACCGCAGCGAACCAGTGAACCCTTGTACTCCTCTACGCGTGGGCATCCACTGCCGCGTCTTCTCTGGCTCTGTGTCGTCCCCTTCCTAGGCCTCGCTGTCGTCCACCGCCCTGGTGCTCTCGGCGCGGCGCGGTCAACGTGGTCACGGAACGGCTTCCATCGAACGTCGACTATACATGGAGAGGCTGGCAGCTGGGTCCACGACCGCAGCAAGTTAGTGCCTCCTTATTACGTGGAAAATAATTATTCCTCCACCTGACAGCGGGGACCCACCGGACGGGCCACCGTATTTCGTGAAAAAACAATTCCCCCTGACTGCTGGGACCCACCAGCTACATCTTCGCACGCAAGGAAGTGCGTCCGGGCAAAAAAATGATTTGCCCCCTGACTACTGGGACCCACCAGCTACATCTTCGCACGCAAGGAAGTGCCTGACAGTTGGGACCCACCTGGTCGAAGCGTACGTAGCGTTGTCATTCTGGTCGCGAACGTGTACGTACATATATACTGGTGGATGTAGAGGCACGCACGTGTCGTAGTAGAGGCGCGCACGTAGCATGTACACGTACGTACAGTGGCCAGGGTGCAAGAAAGAAAATACGGCCACGTATGTGTACATACGGGCCGGGTCTCGAACGCCTACTCGCGCATACATACAGCGAGGGCTCGTGTACATGGCTAGGTCGGAACGGAGAAACAGCATCGTCGTCGTGTTCATGGGGAGGCAACGGAATGCGTCGTATTCATGGGGAGGCAACGAAATGTGTCGTGTTCATCGGGAGGCAACGGAACGCGTGGGAGCCAACCGGCTGGGTCGGAACGGAATGCGTAGTCGTGTTCATCGGGAGGGCTTGGAAGGAACAGGCGATGGAAACGAGGCCTTGCGTACCGCGGAATGGAGGAAAAACGGCCTTGTGTTCGACCAGCCACGTTCGAAACGAGATCATGTTCATCTGGAGGGGTCTGGCGTACCGCAAAATGGAGGAAACGGACCTCCTACGGTCGAAACGGGGGTCCTGTTGATCGGGAGGGGTGTGGCGTACCGCAAAACGGAAGAAACGGACCTTCTACGGTCGAAACAGGGGTCCTTTTGATTGGGAGGGGTCTAGCGTACCGCAAAACGGACGAAACGGACGTCCTACGGTCCAAACGGGGGTCCTGTTCATCGGGAGGAGTGTGGCGTACCGCAAAACGGGACTCCACGGGATACTGTTCATCTCCACCGTCGACCTCCTCCAGCCTCCACGGGCTACCGTCGACCTCCTCCAGCCTCCACGGGCTCCTGTTCATCCAGCCTCCACCGCGCGCTACTCCACTGGCTACTGTTCAACCACCCCTCCACGGGCACCCCTCCACCGTCTATTGTTCATCCATCCATCTACACCATGGGGTCCTGTTCATCCACCCCTCCACCGTCTACTATTCATCCAGCCCTCCACACCACGGGGTCCTGTTCATCCAGAGGCAACGCTGCCGCTCACTATTCATCCAACC
>NC_041381.1:546570881-546575925 GCF_002162155.2 Triticum dicoccoides | reverse complement strand
TCGACTTGAGTTAGCAGCAGTAGCGAAGGAATCGCTCGATCGGGTTCAGTTAACAGCCATCGATCGATCGCTCGGGTTTAGTAACGCGTAGCCTGCAGTGCAATCGCTCGGGTTCAGTTAGAGCCCAACGCCTCGCTCGGGTTCAGTTAGAGCCAACGCCTCGCACACACGCACGTACGTGTACGAGAGAAACGCGCATCGCTCGGCCCCCGACCTCCCACCATAACTGGGAACTCCCCAAAATTTTCCACGCCCTCGCTTCTACCACGGTTTTTCCCGTCATGGACGGCCCAAAGAATGCCATGCAGCTGCATCTCCGGCCCGCCCAGGACGAAAAGCCCATTTTCTGTCATGATTTTTTGTCATAGAAGTAGGAGCCCACCACATCTATGATGATACCGGATTTTGTCACAATTATCGTCATCGAAGTATCATATGTATGACAGAAAAAAATTTCGTTCGGCCCAAAATGTCACGGATGTGTCTTTTTTTGTAGTGATGCCCTTGTTTGATTTGAATGAAGTGATATTGTTTGCTTTTGTCTCATGTGAATATGGGTAGTGTTTTCTCTCTAGACCTTATTCTATTCTACATTCTCATCTTATCAAAACCCTCAGATGCCTACGAGACGTGACAATGGATTTGCTTTCCCACCGGAGCTCACCCAGTTGATCCAGCAGCAGAATGCGTTGATGCAGTTACTAGTCCAGAATCAGAATCCGGGGAACAACAACAACAACAACAACAACAATCCACCACCTCCACCACCAGTTGATCACTTAACCCATTTCCTTAGACTGAACCCGCAGGTGTTCTCCAGTAGCACCGAACCGATAGTTGCAGATGATTGGCTCCACAAGACAAGAAGGGAGTTGACCATTGCAGGATGCATAGATGCGGAAAAGGTGCATTTTGCCGCACATCAGCTTGATGGACCCGCAACATCATGGTGGGAGAATTTCACAGCCACTTATCCTATCGACACTGTCACATGGGACCAGTTTCAGCAGGCCTTCTGTACTGCCCATGTTTCAGCAAGAGCTATGGCCATGAAGAAGCATGAGTTTAGCAACTTGCGCCAAGGAGGACGTACTGTAGTCCAGTATGTGGATGACTTTAGTAAGCTAGCACGTTATGCCCCAGATGACGTTGCTACGGATGCAGCTAAGCAGGAGAAGTTTTTGGATGGACTAAATGATGAGCTGAGCATGCAGTTGATGGTAGCAACCTTTAACAACTAGCAGGAGTTGGTAGATAGAGCCCTCATGATTGAAGGGAAGCAGCAGCAAATTGACAACCGCAAGAGGAAGTATGGACAAGGGAAGTACAATTCTAGAGCTTAGCAGAAGCCACGTTTTACCCCGAAATCGAGAGGACATTTTCAGCACACCCATGGAGGAGGTAGTTCGCACAATCATAATGGCCCCAAGAATGGTAACGGGAATGGAGGAAGCAACAGACAAAACCGTACCAACCCATCAACCCCAGCCAAGAGAGACCTGAGCCAAGTCACTTGCTATAAGTGTCAGAAGACTGGACATTGTGCCAATGAATGTCCTGACGCCCAGAATGGTAATGGCAATGGAAGCTCTGGGAAGAATCCGAACCCTTTCAACAGGGGACAGGTGAACCACGTTAACTGGAGGGGGTTGAAGCCCAGCCAGATGCAGTAATAGGTAAGTTTTTGGTTAAGTCATTTATTGCACTCGTTCTTTTTGATACTGGTGCATCGCATTCTTACATATCAAGGGGATTTCTGGATAAGTATAAACTGCCAACCCAAGCCCTTAGGTCACCCATGTTAGTAACCTCGCCTGGAGCAGAGTATATGTCTAGTTTATGGTGTGATCAGTTACCATTAAGGATTGGTAACTACGTGTTTCCCTCGGACCTAATAGTATTGGAATCGCAAGGATTGGATGTGATATTAGGCATGGATTGGTTATCGAAGTATGGAGGGAACATTGAATGCGCCAGTAAGTCGATTTTGCTTACCACCCCATAAGGAAGAAGGATCAAGTATGTATCCCGGCATGTGCCGAAGAGGACTCGAGTAAATTCCTTATCAGGAGTTGTACAGGAGGAAGTACCAGTGGTGAAGGATTTCCCTGACGTATTTCCAGAGAAGTTGCCAGGCATGCCACTGGATAGAGACATTGAGGTTTTGATTGAGCTTATGCCAGGCACAGGGCCAATATCTAAGGGACCGTAAAGGATGCCTGCAAAAGATTTGGAGGAGATTAAGAAGCAGATTAAGGAGTTACTGGAAAAAGGCTATATTCGCCCAAGTTCTTCACCTTGGGGATCGCCAGTGCTTCTAGTGGAGAAGAAGGACAGATCATTAAGGATGGTTGTTGGTTATTGAGGACTGAATGAAGTGACCATCAAGAACAAGTACCCACTACCGATGATCAATGATCTGTTTGACCGATTGCAAGGAGCTAAGGTATTTTCCAAGATCGTTCTGCGATCAGGATACCACCAGTTGAAGATTCGAGAGCAGGATATACCTAAGACGACTTTTACCACCAGGTACGGGTTGTATGAGTATACCGTTATGTCATTTGGTCTGACTAACGCACCTGCCTATTTCATGAACATGATGAACAAGGTGTTTATGGAGATTCTGGATAAGTTCATCGTGGTGTTCATTGATGATATTTTGGTCTACTCGAAGAATGAAGAAGAGCATACGGAGCATTTGCGTTTGGTACTTGAGAAGCTCAGAGAACATCACTTGTATGCCAAGTTCAGCAAATGTGAGTTTTGGTTGAAATAAGTTGGATTCCTTGGACACGTCATATCCGGAGAAGGAATAGAAGTAGATCCCACCAAAGTTGTCACTGTGACAAACTAGGAATCACCCACGTCAGTTGGAGAGATCCGGAGTTTTCATGGACTCGCAGATACTACCGGAGGTTCATTGAGAATTTCTCAAAGATTGCAAAGCCCATGACGGAGTTGCTGAAGAAAGACACCAAGTTCAATTGGACTGAGGAATGTGATGCCAATTTCCAGGAGTTGAAGAAACGTTTGGTTACATCACCGGTGTTGATTCTGCTAGATCAGCGCAAGGATTATGAAGTTTACTGCGACGCTTCTCGTCGAGGACTTGGAGCAGTGCTTATGCATGAGGGAAGAGTTGTGTCATATGCCTCACGATAGCTTAAAACCCCATGCATTAAATTATGCTATGCATGATTTGGAGTTAGCAGCCGTAGTGCATGCTTTGAAGACAAGGAGACACTTTCTCATCGGAAACCACTATGAGGTGAATACGGATCACAAGAGTTTGAAATACATCTTCACGCAGAAGGAGCCGAATCTCAGGCAAAGGAGATGGTTGGAACTCATAAAGGATTATGATATGAGATTGCATTATCATCCAGGAAAGGCTAACGTAGTAGCCGATGCGTTGAGCCCCAAGAGCCATGTCAACACACTCTTGACCAGAGAGTTACCAAGGGAGTTAGCCGAGGATCTTCGCGAGCTATGTTTGGAAATAGTTCCGAGAGGCTATGTAGCAGCATTGGAAATTCAGTCTACTCTGATGGATAAGATCAGAGAAGCTCAAAAGACAGACAAGGAGATTGCCTCTATAAAGGAGAAGATGAGCAAAGGAAAAGCTAAGGGATTTCGTGAGGATGAGCACGATACCTTATGGTTTGAGGACCGCGTTTATGTGCCTAATGACCCAGAGATCAGGAAGTTGATTCGCGATAGGCTCAAGGTAGCCCAGTCCAGGCAGAAGAGCTATGCAGATTCTAAACGCGAGGAGACAACATACGAAGTCGGAGACCGAGTTTATCTTCATGTATCTCCACTTCGAGGAGTTAAGCGCTTTGGAGTTAAGGGAAAGTTAGCGCCACGTTTTGTAGGGCCATACAAAGTTTTGGAGCGTATGGGAGAAGTTGCCTACAAATTGGAATTGCCTGAAGGATTGTCAGGAGTTCACGATGTGTTCCACGTTTCCCAGTTGAAGAAGTGCCACACAGAAATGGCTGATATACCGCTGAGAGATACAGTGCCACTGGAAGCGATTCCGTTGGATAGTGATTTGACCTATGAGGAGAAACCAATCAAAATTCTAGAGGATGCCAGCCGAGTCACCCGCAGCAAGGTTATCAAGTTCTGCAAAGTTCAGTGGAGCCACCATACCGAGGATAAAACCACCTGGGAGCGAGAGGAAGATCTGCTGAAGGACCACCCTCACCTATTTTCTAGCCAACCCGAATCTCGAGGGCGAGATTCATCTTAAGGGGGGTAGATTTGTAACATCCCAAATTTTCAATTTGGAATGTTATACAGTAGATCATCATTGCATATCATATTTTATTGCTCTTTGGTATGATCCTAGAAATTCTACGCAACTCAAGGACCCTCAGAGAGAGTTGGGGATTTCGTTATTTTCATATTTGAGTTTTTCTCAAATTTTGAAAATAGGATCATTTGATTTTATTTATTTTATCTTCAATTATTTCAATTATAAAAATATGAGAGAGGGAATAAAATGACTTTCCAAAAATAAAGAAATATTGAAGATTTAATAATAAAATCAAATAAGATTTTATTTCAGAGTTTTACGCTATTTTATTTGAATTTAGGAAAATTGCACGTTTTTCAAAACTGCATTTTAGGGCCAAGAAAATGTTCATCTTGTTCTAAATATTTTATGTAGATGCTGAAAATTTGTTTTGGAATTTTTAGATTTTTATTTTATTTTCTAGAATTTTTTAGTTTTGGCGGAATTTATTTAAAACAAATACCGCGCGCCCGACTGGGCCGAAGGCCCAGCCAAGCCAGCCCAGCGTCGCCACCATCTCCTGCACCGGATCGGGACCGGAGTCACAATCGCCGCTGCCGCCCGAGTCGGGAAGCACCACGCCTCCCCACCCCTTCCCCAAGCCAGGACGCTGCCCCCCTCCATAAATACCGCCGCCGTCGCCGCCCTCCTCACCCCGACCCGCCGCGCCTCCCCAGTCGCCGCCGCCGCCCGTCACCGGAGCCCGACGAGGCAACCGTCGCCGCCGCCCGGAGCCCCGCC
>NC_041381.1:546530252-546570322 GCF_002162155.2 Triticum dicoccoides | reverse complement strand
GGAGCCCCGCCGCCCCACCTGACCCCGCCGCACCTCGCCGGAGCCCGACGAGGTAGCCGCCCGCCGCCGCCCCGGTTTTCTAAGGAAAACCGATCCGTTTTTTTAGAAAACCCTTGATTTTTAGATCGGTTTATTTATTTAGCGAGCATTTGCTTGTTCGCCCGTTTTAACAGATGCGTTCGTCATTTAGTTTTAGTTAACGAACGTCCATTCGTTAAACTGTTCGTCGTTTTTTTTCTTTTTCTTGGATTTTCCGTGATTATTTCTGATCACGATTTCTGATCCGATTTTCGTTTTTAGTTTTTCTCTTCGCTCGTTTATCAGAATCAGGCGATTCAAGCGCCTACTTTCGTCTCAAAACCCTCTTTCCGTTTAACCAACTCAAACAAGTTTTTGCTACTGTAAAATTTGACTTAGGTCGAGATTAGTAAACGAAGCTTGTTTCTTTCGCCGTTTGATTTTCGTTGCTTCGTTTGATTTGATTCTTTTTGCAAACCGGAGTTCTTAAGTTGAACTTTCTAGTTAGCTCTTTTATTTGAGTTTTACCCGTGCATTAGATGAGTACTTATTGTATGCTTGTTTGTTTTTTTGTTTGCGATAGAGTATCCGGAGTGCGCCGCTTGCTACTTCGAATCTCTAGGTTTCACGAATCATCAGCAAGGCAAGTAACACTTCGATCATGCCTCTTTACTACCCAGTTTGATTGCATTAGATCAATCCTCAAACATTGCATGATTAGGATCTAATTAAATGTGGGTTTTGGGAAGTAGATGTTGATTGGGTGAGTGTATCCATGACAGATGTGAGATTGTTGAACTAATGGTTTATTTAAGGTGGCAACTTTAACACACATCTGGGTGGATGGAGGCGCCTGGGTATTCTAGCGATTGCCTGTTTTTCTTTATGGACCGCCACCCAGGCTCAAAGGGATCATGAGATTATTCATGCTAGAAACTTCCGTGTGCAGCCACAAGCTACTATGGGCTCTAGCATAGTTGATTAAGTTGTGTGACCTCTTATAGTGGTAGACTAGCAGATGTAGGGGATGTAGGTTGGTACTGTCTACCCAATCGTAAGGTGCAAATGCTTCTGAAAGACTATATCTCGGTCATCCATTTCTGAAACATCATGTAGTGCGAGAATCCCAACGGAGGAGATCGAGTCTTGTGGGGAAAAGTGCGCAAACCTCTGCAGAGTGTATAAACTAATCATGGTTAGCCGTGTCCCCGGTTATGGACATCTTGAGTATCTAGTACTTGGATTATCATGTGAATCTAATCATGTTACTTTAATTTAATTTGTTGGGTTTAATGATGATGTTTAATTGGGATTGAGAGGATGTCTATCTTCTCAATGTTTAACAACCAACATGATAGTTAAATAAAATTTATTCCTTTGTAGTAGGGAAAATTGGCTTTATGCAAAAACTGTAACCATAGAGCTTTTCACCAGCCATATATGCATGTAGTATAGCATATTTCTGTTCATTACTCTCTATGTGTTACATTGCCAGCATATTCCATGTGCTGACCCTTTTTCGGGCTGCAACGTTCATGTTGCAGACTTTTTAGACGACGAGTAAGGTGCCTTAGGTCATGGTTCTATAGTCAGTGATGCCGTTGGAGTTGATGGACTCACTTATCTTCCAAGCCTTCCGCTATTATCGTTGTTAGATGGCCTTAAGCCATATTTATTGTGATAAGTTCTCTTTTGAGACATTCGATGTAATAAGTGTGTGATTGCTACTCTGTTATAAATCCTTTGAGTACTGTGCGTGTCAGCATTACTGATCCAGGGATGACACTGAAGCACATAGATCAGACTGTTTGAGTTCACAAGGTCACTGAACCCGCAAGTTGATCATCAAAACATACATCAAGTAGATCGCGTGAATATCCCATTGTCACCACAGATAAGCACATGCAAGACATACATCAAGTGTTCTCGAATCCTTAAAGACTCAATTCGATAAGATAACTTCAAAGGGAAAACTCAATCCATTACAAGAGAGTAGAGGGGGAGAAACATCATAAGATCCAACTATAATAGCAATGCTCGCGATACATCAATATCGTGCCAAATCAAGAACATGAGAGAGAGAGAGAGAGAGAGATCAAACACATAGCTACTGGTACATACCCTCAGCCCCGAGGGTGAACTACTCCCTCCTCGTCATGGAGAGCACCGGGATGATGAAGATGGCCACCGGTGAGGGATCCCCCCTCCGGCAGGGTGCCGAAATAGGGTCCCTATTGGTTTTTGGTGGCTACAGTGACTTGCGGCGGCGGAACTCCCGATTTAGGTTTCTTTTCGGGGGTTTCTATATTTATAGGGATTTTTAGTGTTGGGAACAAGTCAGGGGCCTCTCCGAGGCGGCCACGAGGTAGGGGGCCGCGCCCAGGGGGTAGGGCGTGCCCCGCACTCCCGTGGGTGTCTCGGGACTCTTCTGGTCCATCTTCGATACTCCATGGGCTTCTTTTGGTCCATAAAAAATCATCAAAAATTGGCACGTCAATTGGACTCCGTTTGGTATTCCTTTTTTGTAAAACTCAAAAACAAGGAAAAACAGAAACTGGCACTAGGCTCTAGGTTAATAGGTTAGTCCCAAAAATCATATAAAATAGCATATAAATGCATATAAAACATCCTAGATGGATAATATAATAGCATGGAATAATCAAAAATTATAGATACGTTGGCCCCAAGCTTAATTCCTGCTCGTCCTCGAGTAGGTAAATGATAAAAACAGAATTTTTGATGTGGAATGCTTCCTAACATATTTTTCAATGTATTTTTCTTTATTGTGGCATGAATGTTCAGATCCAAAAGATTCAAGACAAAAGTTTAATATTGACATAGAAATAATAATACTTCAAGCATACTAACCAAGCAATTATGTCTTCTCAAAATAACATAGCCAAAGAAAGCTTATCCCTACAAAATCATATAGTTTGGTCATGCTTCATTTTCGTCACACAAAATGCTCCCATCATGCACAACCCCGATGACAAGCCAAGCAATTGTTTCATACTTTAGTATTCTCAAACTTTTTCAACTTTCACACAATACATGAGCGCGAGCCATGGACATAGCACTATGGGTGGAATAGAATATGATGATGGAGGTTGTGTGGAGAAGACAAAAAGGGAGAAAGTATCACATTGATGTGGCTAATCAACGAGCTATGGAGATGCCCATCAATTGATGTCAATGCGAGGAGTAGGGATTGCCATGCAACGGATGCACTAGAGCTATAAATGTATGAAAGCTCAACAAAAGAAACTAAGTGGGTGTGCATCCAACTTGCTTGCTCACAAAGACCTAGGGCATTTGAGGAAGCCCATTGTTGGAATATATAAGCCAAGTTCTATAATGAAAAATTTCCACTAGTATATGAAAGTGACAAAATAAGATAATCTCTATTATGAAGATCATGGTGCTACTTTGAAGCACAAATGTGGGAAAAGGATAGTAACATTGCCCCTTCTCTCTCTTTTTCTCTCATTTTTTTTATTGTTTTGGGCCTTCCCTTTTTTTATTTGGCCTTTCTCCTTTTTTTGGGCCTTCTCCTTTTTTATTTAGCCTTTCTCTCTTTTTTCCCGCACATGGGACAATGCTCTAATAATGAAGATCATCACACTTCTATTTACTTACAACTCAAAAGTTACAACTCGATACTAGAACAAAATAGGACTCTATGTGAATGCCTCTGGCGGTGTACAGGGATGTGCAATGAATCAAGAGTGACATGTATGAAAAATTATGAACGGTGGATTTTCCACAAATACAATGTCAACTACATGATCATGCAAGTCAATATGACAATGAAGAAGCGTGACATAATAAACGGAACGATGGAAATTGCATGGCAATATATCTCTGAATGGCTATGGAAATACCATAATAGGTAGGTATGGTGGCTGTTTTGAGGAAGATATAAGGATGCTTATGTGTGATAGAGTGTATCATATCACGGGGTTTCGATGCACCGGTGAAGTTTTCACCAACTCTCGAGGTGAGAAAGGGCAATGCACGGTACCGAAGAGGCTAGCAATGATGGAAGGGCGAGAGTGCGTATAATCCATGGACTCAACATTAGTCATAAAGAACTCACATAATTATTGCAAAAATCTACAAGTCATAAAAACCAAGCACTACACGCATGCTCCTAGGGGGATAGATTGGTAGGAAAAGACCATCGCTCGTGCCCGACCGCCACTCATAAGGAAGACAATCAAAGAAACACCTCGTGCTTCAAATTTGTTACACAACGGTTACCATACGTGCATGCTATAGGACTTGCAAACATCAACACAAGTATTTCTCAAAATCACAACTACTCAACTATCATGACTCTAATATCACTACCTTCATATCTCAAAACAATCATCAAGCATCAAACTTCTCATAGTATTCAATGCACTTATATGAAAGTTTTTATTATACCCATCTTGGATGCCCATCATATAAGGACTAAATTCGTAACCAAAGCAAATTACCATGCTGTTCTAAAAACTCTCAAAATAATATAAGTGAAGCATGAGAGTTCATCTATTTCTTCAAAACAAAACCACCGCCGTGCTCTAAAAATATATAAGTGAGGCACTAGAGCAAATGACAAAATACTCCAAAAGATATAAGTGAAGATCAATGAGTAGTTGAATAATTATGTAACTATGTGAAGACTCTCTAACATTTAAGAATTTAAGATCTTGGGATATTATTCAAACAGCAAGCAAAACTAAATAATATAAAATGACGCTCCAAGCAAAACACATATCATGTGGTGAATAAAAATATAGCTCCAAGTAAAGTTACCGATGAACGAAGACGAAAGAGGGGATGCCATCCGGGGCATCCCCAAGCTTAGGCTCTTGGTTGTCCTTGAATAATACCTTGGGGTGCCTTCGGCATCCCCATGCTTAGGCTCTTGCCACTCCTTATTCTGTAGTCCATCGAATCTTTACCCAAAACTTGAAAACTTCACAACACAAAAATCAACAGAAAACTCGTAAGCTCTGTTAGTATAAGAAAACAAATCACCACTTTTGCTACTGTCATGAACTCATTCTAAATTCATATTGGTGTAATATCTACTGTATTCCAACTTCTCTATGGTTCATACCCTCCGATACTACTCATAGATTCATCAAAATAAGCAAACAACACATTGAAAACAAAATCTGTCAAAAACCAAACAGTTTGTAGTAATCTGGTAATTTTCCATACTTATATAACTCCAAAACTTCTACCAAATTAGGAAAACCTTCGAAATTTGTGTACCAATCCAGAGAAAAAAGAATCAGATCAAAATCACGTTTATGTTAATTATCAAAAATAATTTACTGGGCGAAAAAGTTTCTGATTTTCAGCAGGATCAACACAACTATCACCGTAAGCTATCCTAAAGGTTCTACTTGGCACTTTGTTGAACCAAAAGCTATAGAACATGATTACTACACTAGCATAATCATGTGAACACACAAAAAAGTAAAGTTAAATATTGGGTTGTCTCCCAACAAGCGCTTTTCTTTATTGCCTTTTTAGCTAGGCATGATGATTTTAATGATGCTCACATAAAAGATAAGAATTGAAACATAAAGAGAGCATCATGAAGCATATTGCTAAAACATTTAAGTCTAACCCACTTACTATTCATAGGGATTTTGTGAGCAAACAACTTATGGGAACAAGAATCAACTTGCATAGGAAGGTAAAACAAGCATAACTTCAAGATTTTCAACACATTGAGAGGAAACTTGATATTATTGCAACTCCTACAAGCATATATTCCTCCCTAATAATATTTTTCAGTAGCATCATGAATGAATTCAACAATATAACCATCACATAAATCATTCCTTTCATGACCCACAAGCATAGAAAATTCATTACTCTCCACATAAGCAAAATTCTTCTCATTCGGAATAGTGGGAGCAAATTCAAGAAAATAACTATCATGTGAAGCATAATCCAATTGAAAATTAAAATCACGATGACAAGTTTCATGGTTATATTTATTCTTTATAGCATACATGTCATCACAATAATCATCATAAATAGGAGGCATGCTTTCATCATAATAAATTTGCTCATCAAAACGTTGGGGACTAAAAATATCATCTTCATCAAACTTAGCATCCCCAAGATTGTGGCTTTGCATATTATTAGCATCATGGATATTCAAAGAATCCATGCTAAAAACATTTCAATCATGCTCATCATTCAAAGATTTAGTGCCAAACATTTTAATGCGTTCTTCTTCTAGCACTTGGGCACAACTTTCCTTTCCATCATTTTCACGAAAGACATTAAAAAGATGAAGCATATGAGGCACCTTCAATTCCATTTTTTTGCAGTTTTCTTTTATAGACTAAACTAGTGATAAAACAAGAAACAAAAAGATTCGATTGCAAGATCTAAAGATATACCATCAAGTACTCTCCTCCCCGGCAACGGCACCAGAAAAGAGCTTGATGTCTACTACGCAAACTTCTTCTTGTAGACGTTGTTGGGCCTCCAAGTGCAGAGGTTTGTAGGACAGTAGAAAATTTCCCTCAAGTGGATTACCTAAGGTTTATCAATCCATGGGAGGCATAGGTTGAAGATGGTCTCTCTCAAACAACCCTACAACCAAATAACAAAGAGTCTCTTGTGTCCCCAACACACCCAATACAATGGTAAATTGTATAGGTGCACTAGTTCGGCGAAGAGATGGTGATACAAGTGCAACATAGATGGTAGATATAGGTTTTTCTAATCTGAAAATATGAAAACAGCAAGTTAGCAAGTAGTAAAAGTGAGCGTAAATGGTATTGCAATGCTAGGAAACAAGGCCTAAGGTTCATACTTTCACTAGTGCAAGGTCTCTCAACAATAATATCATAATTGGATCATATAACAATCCCTCAAGTGCAAAAAAGAGTCACTCCAAAGTCACTAATAGAGGAGAACAAACGAAGAGATTATTGTAGGGTACGAAACCACCTCAAAGTTATCCTTTCTGATCGATCTATTCAAGAGTTTGTAGTAAAATAACACGAAGCTATTCTTTCCGTTCAATCTATCCTAGAGTTCGTACTAGAATAACACCTTAAGACACATATCAACCAAAACCCTAATGTCTCCAATGTCACCTCAAGTATCCGTGGGTATGATTATATGATATGCATCACACAATCTCAAATTCATCTATTCAACCAACACAAAGAACTTCAAAGAGTGCCCCAAAGTTTCTACCGGAGAGTCAAGACGAAAACATGTGCCAACCCCTGTGCATAAGTTCACAAGGTCACTAAACCCGCAAGTTGATCACCAAAACATACATCAAGTAGATCACGTGAATATCCCATTGTCACCATAGATAAGCACATGCATGACATACATCAAGTGTTCTCAAATCCTTAAAGACTCAATCTGATAAGATAACTTCAAAGGGAAAACTCAATCCATTACAAGAGAGTAAAGGGGGAGAAACATCATAAGGTAACTTCAAAGGGAAAGCTCGCGATACATCAAGATCGTGGCCACGAGGTAGGGGGCATGCCCAGGAGGGTAGGGCGCGCCCCCCACCCTCGTGGGTGCCTCGGGACTCTTCTGGTCCATCTCCGGTACTCCGTGGGCTTCTTTTGGTCCATAAAAAATCATGAAAAATTGGCACGTCAATTGGACTCCGTTTGGTATTCCTTTTCTGTAAAACTCAAAAACAAGGAAAAAACAGAAACTGGCACTAGGCTCTAGGTTAATAGGTTAGTCTAGAAAATCATATAAAATAGCATATAAATGTATATAAAACATCCTAGATGGATAATGTAATAGCATGGAACAATAAAAAATTATAGATACATTGGAGACGTATCACCTCGTTCCTGTGTTTATACCCTACGTTCCCTATTGTTCGGCTAGGGTGCAAAGGGAGCACCTCTGCGATTGTTACAACCGGGTAATTCGGACCTATACCTCAGATGGGTGAAGCCGAAAGCTAGCGTTCTTAAGAGAATAATTGGTCGACAAGCAACGACAAATTGTTTACATTTCTGTAACTCTTCTAAAAAATACAGGACAGGCTTCCCATAATTCGGATCAAAGCCTAGGCACGCATAATTAAGCATGCCAACCCAAGGAAAGGAACCCTTAACGAAACTATTTTCCTTGGAAGATGTTTCTTATGTTCAATAAGTAATATAACATAACTCCCCGAACAAGTTTTGTCTGTTTGAGCAAAATGACTGGGTTGCCTGGTTTCTAGACAAAATGAATGTTTCTTACGTTCCGACATGGTATCCGGAAACACTCCACCTTTTTGGTTCAGAGGTTGAAGCCGAAGGCCTACGATGACAAATTTTGACATGTTCGGTTGGAGATAAGTTCGATGATAAAAGTACATTGATACATAGAATCGAATGCTTACTCTTTATCTATGCCATCTATAAGACTGTCTAAACTACAGTCTTCTTGCAAATATTTCGTAGCTATCATCACTTGGTCATATACCAAGTTCACGGGAATCTCTTTTCCGTCTGGTCCCTAAGGTCCAACTCGGGCCATATGATTCAGATCGATTCCGGTGTAGCGCATTTTCACCATCCCCCATGCCTCTCATGCACCTTCCCGGCATGTGGACGCCTTCCATAGCTCAAAACGGCACCAGGCACCTTTGAACAAGTTCGCCAACCCCTCCATACAGTGCCAGATCGGCCCCCTCATGAGGATTTGGATGATTCATCACGCTCTCCACCTCGGATTTCATGACGGATAAGTCATCCAAATCCTCATGAGGGGGCGGATCTGGCACTATATCAGCTCTCGTCCTGGTTGACAAGCCCGTAGCCGGATTAGCTGATATTCGGCTAGCAGGGCGTTTTTCCACAGTTTGTCGCGTGCTCCTCCTGCAATAAAGGTGGAGGTGAAATTTAACGATCTGATCTCATGCTTAGGCACATATCAAAGGACATACCTCTTCAAAGAAGGAGGAAGCTCGACAGCGCTCCCGGTTTCCTTTCATTTTGAACGATCGCCCTGCATAGAGGCTGCTCTCGATGGAGTGCAGCTTGCCGAGCGCTGATCCTATGAAGCACAGTTTAGTGTGATGTATAAGGTGCAAGTAGGGGCTTCTATTTGAGGAAGCTTTTCGAGCACTTACTATCGGCATTCTGGGAACGGGGGTACCCAGACTTGCCTGCCTGCGGCCTGCGGCGTGGCTCAAGGAGTGGCCCAGTATGGCCCATCTTCATCAACACATGCTCAAGACCCTCGCGAGGGGCCAAGCCTCGCGGGGCGGACAATAGGAAGTTTCCTCAGGCGTAGCCTCGTCAGGCTGGCTCGCGAGGAGGCGGAGAGATCAAGGTAGGGTACCTCACGAGGTGCCCATGACGCAAGCCATGACGACCAAAGCCAGGCGGGCGCTGGCCTGCGCAGAGTCCTTGTTTCCTCTTTGGTGCAAAGGGGGCAAGCGCATGCAAGAGTATCAAGCAAAGGCAACCATTTCGGTGCAACTGTTGGGGAACGTAGTAATTTCAAAAAATTTCCTACGCACACGCAAGATCATGGTGATGATATAGCAACGAGGGGAGAGTGTTGTCTACGTACCCTCGTAGACCAAAGCGGAAGCATTGACGCAACGTAGAGGAAGTAGTCGTACGTCCTCCGGTTCAACCGATCCAAGTACCGTTACTCCGGCACCTCCGAGTTCTTGACACGCGTACAGCTCGATGACGTACCCTCGATCTCCGATCCAGCAGAGGCGCCGAGGGGGAGTTCCGTCAGCACGACGGCGTGGTGACGATCTTGATGTTCTCCTGTTGCAGGGCTTCACCTAAGCACCGCTACAATATGACCGAGGTGTAATATCGTGGAGGGGGGCACCGCACACGGCTAAGGAACGATCAATGATCAACTTGTGTGTTCTAGGGTGCCCCCCTACCCCCGTATATAAAGGAGGGAGGGAGGAGGTGGCCGGCCCTAGGGGGGCGCGCCATGAGGAGGGGGAAACCTACTCCAAGTAGGTTTCCCTCTCTTTTCCTTATCTTATTTGGAGGGGGAAGGAAAGAGTACTAGTATTAGGAAGTAGTACTAGTAGTAGTAATAGGAAGAGGGGGAAGGAGAAAGGAAAGGGGGGCCGGCCCCCTTCCCCAATTCGGATTGGGCTTGGGGGGGCGCGCCCCCCTCCCTTGCTCCTTCTCTCTTCCTTCTACATGGGCCCAATAAGGCCCATATACCTCCCGGGGGTTCCGGTAACCTCCCGGGGCTCCAAACTTCTCCGGAACCTTTCCGGTGTCCAAATATATCCGTCCAATATATCAATCTTTATGTCTCGACCATTTCGAGACTCCTCGTCATGTCCGTAATCATATCCGGGACTCCGAACAACCTTCGGTACATCAAAATACATAAACTCATAATATAACTGTCATCGAAACCTTAAGCGTGCGGACCCTATGGTTCGAGAACGATGTAGACATGACTGAGACACATCTCTGGTCAATAACCAATAGCGGGACCTGGATGCCCATATTGGTTCCTACATATTCTACGAAGATCTTTATCGGTTAAACCGCATAACAACATACGTTGTTCCCTTTGTCATCGGTATGTTACTTGTCCGAGATTCGATCGTCGGTATCCAATACCTAGTTCAATCTCGTTATCGACAAGTCTCTTTACTCGTTCTGTAATACTTCATCTTATAACTAACTCATTAGTTACATGCTTGCAAGGCTTAGGTGATGAGCATTGCCGAGAGGGCCCAGAGATACCTCTCCGACAATCGGAGTGACAAAACCTAATCTCGAATTATGCTAACTCAACATGTACCTTCGGAGACACCTGTAGTAGTCCTTTATAATCACCCAGTTACGTTGTGACGTTTGGTAGTACTGTCACATCCCTAGCTGCTGGTAGTGCTCTAGGCTAGCTCATGTGTGCATCATGTTTAAATTCTGAAAATTTGAACTGAGGGAATTTTGGAAGCCTCAAAAACTTAAATAAAAGAGGGGCAAAAACCCTAGAAATATCATTCATTGCTCCAAAATGCTCTTCTTAAATGTTTGATAATTTTTGGTAAGGGTTCTGGTCCCAACCAAAATATTGAACATTTTTAAGGAATTATTGTTGGGACTTTGGATTTAATTCATTAGCTATTTGAATTTGAGTTATATTCATATAATTAGAATATAATTTCAAATACCCCTAATATATTTTATAAGCTTTTGAAAAGTCCATCTAGCAATATAAAATATCTAGAGGAGTTTTTGGCATTGTTTGAATTATTTTAAATTCAAAACAGTGGCAAAATAAATTAAATAAAAATAAACAGAACAGAAAAATAAAAGAGCAGAAGCCTACCTGGCGCTTACCTGTCCAGCCCAGCCGGCCCAGCTCCTCCCGCTGGCCCAGCCCACCGCCGCCTCCCTCCCCTGTCGTCTTCCTCCCTGCCAGGAGGACGGGCACGCACCCGGCGCGCGCGGCCACGCGCCCCGGCCACCTCCTGCTTCCCGGCCACCTCCTGCTTCCCCCCGGCCTCCCTAGCGACGCCACGACGAGGCCTCGTGTCCCCTCGCCCCTCTTCCTCCCCCGCTGCATCCCCTCTCTCCTCTGCTCCCTCTCTCTCGCCCGAACCCGAACGCAGCCATCGCCGCCGACTAGAACCACCGCGGCCACAGGCCCTCCCTCGCCTCGCCGACGTGTCCATGGCCTCCGCCTCGACGCCCTCATCCTCCCCGTCGACTAACTCGACGCCGGACGCCCCAAAACACCGTCAGCGGTCTCTTCTTCATCGCCGGCCGCCGCGGATCCCCATCGTCGACTCGTCGCCGTCCGGCCTTCCCCGAGCCCGCTTCGACATCTGCTGCAACTGCCGTGAGCCACCGAACCTTTTCCCCCTCTCCGTTCTCGCTCTCGTGCGCCGTAGCCGCCACACCTTGTTCGCCCGTACGCGCCGCCGCCTGTGACCGCCGCCGACGAGTCTCCGGCCAACTAGCGGTCCGGCCGTCGTGCTCAACTCCCTTCCCGCGCCACGTAGAGCACATAGGTGCCCCGCACGAGTATCCCCGGCCACCGTAGCGTCGACCCCGAGCTCACCCGAGCTCCGGCGACCGCCAAGGTCGACGCCGGCGACAACTCCGGCCACCCCCGCACCCAACGCCTGCACCACTCGACGCGTGAGTCCACCAGCGTCACGTAGATGCCCTCCGCCGGCCGTTTGGTCGCCGGAGATGCAAACCCGAGGCTCGCCTCCGCGGTTGGCCTCGCCGGCGTCAAGTCGCCGGTGGGGTTGACCCCGTTGACAGTTGACTTGCTGGGCCCAGTTTGACCCTGGGTCACTGACGTGTGGGCCTCTGGCCACTAACTAAATTAGGATTAGCACTAATCGGATTAGTTAAACTAATTACCCCCTGCTGACACTGACATGTGGGCCCTAGTGCCCTAATCTTTAATTAAACTAAACTAAACCCCCCTGTTTAACCCGTGTCACTGACGTGTGGACCCCACACGTCAGGTTTGACCTGGACCCGCCCTGTTGACCTGATGACGTCAGGGTGAGGTCATGCTGACGCCATATTCCTTTTCTGGAATTTAGTTTATTTTATAATAATCAGGAAATTCCAGAAATAGCTAAAACTTCAATAAATCATAGAAAATTAACCGTAACTCCAAATTAAATAATTTATATATGAAAAATTATCAGAAAAATCCAATTATCCATCTGTACCATTTTCATGCATGTTAGAACAACTTATCACTACTGTTTAGGACAAATGAAGTGAATGGCATTTAAATAACCACATATGGAGTTTGAATTTGAATCTTGGATTCAAACCAACTTCATTTAATCTGGTTTTAGGTGCATTAGCCCAAAACACATTCATATTGCCATGTCATAGCATGCATCATATTGTGCATTGCATTGATCGTGTCTTTTCTGTATTTGCCGGTAATTGTCCCCTCTCGATAGACGTGTACCGAAGATGTGATCGATGACACCAATGAAGAGCTATATTATCTTCAGAAGTGCCAGGCAAGCAAAACCCCCTTGTTCATTCCGATAAAATCCCACTCTTTCGCTCCTGCTCTCTTTTACTGCATTAGGACAACAACGATATATTTGTTACTTGCTGCGGTAGCTGAACCCCTTTATCCTCTGCATGACCTGTCATTGCCACAGTAAATAGATGAAACCCACTAGCATGAGTAGGAGTTGTTTGAGCCCTGTTGTGCCTACTCATTCATGCTTGTTTGTCATGCCTGCTACTGCTTAGAGTTGTGTCAGGTCTGATTCATCGGGGATGAATCAGAGGCGTGTGAACATGTCCCAATGTGTGTGAGCTAAGTGTGTGAACACGATTTGGTAAAGGTAGCGGTGAGAGGCCATGTAGGAGTACATGGTGGGTTGTCTCATTGCAGCCGTCCTCAGGAACTGAGTTCTGTGTTTGTGATCCATGACCAGCTACTACCACACATTGGAATGCTTAAGTGCCCCTCTCGACTTATTAATCAACATGATCTCTGTCCAGGAGTTGCAACTAGTTTCTGGTGTTTGTAGGTAGTGTTAGTAGTCTACCAAGTGGCACCCGGTACAGGTGGGCTTGGGACAGACTAGGCACAGTGGCCCGGTGTACCAAGTGGCACCCGGTTGGTGGGCTTGGGAACCCTGCACACATCGTTTGGGGCCGTAAGCGACACCCCGGCCGGATCTCCTTGCGGATGGAACCCGAATAGGCGATAAACCTGGACTAGAGACTTGTTCGGTTAGTCAGGTCGTGGCCGACTCCCTCGCCCGGCTTCCGCTTGAAGGTTGCCGAGGTACATGACGTGTACATGGCGGTAAGTGGCGGGAGCGTGTGTGAAGAAGTACACCCCTGCAGGGTTATCATTATCTATTCGAATAGCCGGATTCCTCGGATATGGAAACGTGGACCCCTTATATCAGTTCATAGACAAGTGAAAGTGGATACTCTAAAATACGCAAGATAAGCGTGAGTGCTATGGATGGCGTTCTCGTAGGGAGACGGAAGCGGATCCATAGTGGTGTATTGGTTGGTGAATATGTGGACTCGTGTGCACCACTTCAAAAGAGTTGCTTGCAGTCGTAGTTCAGGATAGCCACCGAGTCAAAGCTGGCTTGCTGCAGTCAAACCCCTCCACCCCCTTGTTGATAATGATGCATATGTAGATAGATCTGATGTAAGTCTTGCTGGGTACATTTGTACTCACGTTTGCCTATTTTATGTTTTTGCAGAGAGACTTCAGTCTCACTAGTAGTTCCGCGTGGACTTCGACGTTTAGCTTGTTACCTCAGCTACGATCTTGTGCCCTCGGCAGGATCTGGTAGATAGTCAGGCTTCTCAGCCTTTTTCATTTATAGAGGTCTGTACTCAGACATGATAGCTTCCGCTTGTGCTTTGACTTGTATGCTCTGATTGTTGGTTCATGAGACCCAGGTTTGTAATATCTCGCTCCTCGGAGCCTATTGAATAAATACTTGAGTCGTAGAGTCATTTTGTGATGCCATGTTGTATTGCACATATCGAGCATATTGTGTGTATGGTATTGAAATGCTTGGTATGTGTGGGATCTGACTATCTAGTTGTTTATCTTTAGTAGCCTCTCTTACCGGGAAATGTCTCCTAGTGTTTCCATTGAGCCTTGGTAGCTTGCTACTGCTCCGGAACACTTAGGCTGGCCGGCATGTGTCCTTCTTCGTTCCTGTGTCTGTCCCTTCGGGGAAATGTCACGCGATGAATACCGGAGTCCTGTTAGCCCGCTACAGCCCGGTTCACCGGAGTCCTGCTAGCCCAGTGCTACAGCCTGGATTCACTCGCTGATGACCGACACGTTCGATGCTGGGTCATGGATGCCTGTCCCTATAAGTTAGTGCCACTTTGGGTTTACGACTAGCCATGTCAGCCCGGGCTCCTTATCATATGGGTGCTAGCGACACTATCATATACGTGTGCCAAAAGGCGCAAACGGTCCCGGGCAAAGGTAAGGCGACACCCGTGGGAATACCGTACGTGAGGCCGCAAAGTGATATGAGGTGTTACATGCTAGACCCATGTGGCATCGAGTCGGGGTCCTGACAAGTACCTAAAGTGTTCCTCCGGTAAACGGGAGTTACACAATTCTCATAGTTACAGGAACATGTATAAGTCATGAAGGAAGCAATAGCAGAATACTTAAACGATCAAGTGCTAAGCTAACGGGATGGGTCATGTCAATCACCTCATTCTCCTAATGATGTGATCCCATTAATCAAATGACAACACATGTCAATGGTTAGGAAACATAACCATCTTTGATTAATGAGCTAGTCAAGTAGAGGCATACTAGTGACTATATGTTTGTCTATGTATTCACACATGTATCATGTTTCCGGTTAATACAATTCTAGCATGAATAATAAACATTTATCATGATATGAGGAAATAAATAATAACTTTATTATTGCCTCTAGGGCATATTTCCTTCAGTCTCCCACTTGCACTAGAGTCAATAATCTAGATTACATAGTAATGATTCTAACACCCATGGAGTCTTGGTGCTGATCATGTTTTGCTCGTGAGAGAGGCTTAGTCAACGGGTCTGCAACATTCAGATCCGTATGTATCTTGCAAATCTCTATGTCTCCCACTTGGACTTGGTCCCGAATGGAATTGAAGCGTCTCTTGATGTGCTTGGTCCTCTTGTGAAATCTGGATTCCTTTGCCAAGGCAATTGCACCAGTATTGTCACAAAAGATCTTCATTGGTCCCGATGCACTAGGTATGACACCTAGATCGGAAATGAACTCCTTCATCCAGACTCCTTCATTTGCTGCTTCAGAAGCAGCTATGTACTCTGCTTCACATGTAGATCCCGCCACGACGCTTTGTTTAGAACTGCACCAACTTACAGCTCCACCGTTTAATAAAAACACGTATCCGGTCTGCGATTTAGAATCGTCCGGATCAGTGTCAAAGCTTGCATCGACGTAACCATTTACGACTAGCTCTTTGTCACCTCCATATACGAGAAACATATCCGTAGTCCTTTTCAGGTATTTCAGGATGTTCTTGACCGCTGTCCAGTGATCCACTCCTGGATTACTTTGGTACCTACCTGCCAAGCTTATTGCTAAGCATACGTCAGGTTTGGTACACAGCATTGCGTACATGATAGAGCCTATGGCTGAAGCATAGGGAACATCTTTCATTTTCTCTCTATCTTCTGCTGTGGTCGGGCATTGAGTTTGACTCAACTTCACACCTTGTAGCACAGGCAAGAATCCTTTCTTTGCCTGATCCATTTTGAACTTTTTTCAAAATTTTGTCAAGGTATGTACTTTGTGAAAGTCCTATTAAGCGTCTTGATCTATCTCTATTGATCTTGATGCCCAATATGTAAGCAGCTTCACCGAGGTCTTTCATAGAAAAACTTTTATTGAAGTATCCCTTTATGCTATCCAGAAATTCTATATCATTTCCAATTAATAATATGTCATCAACATATAAAACTAGAAATGCTACAGAGCTCCCACTCACTTTTTTTGTAAATACAGGCTTCTCCAAAAGTCTGTATAAAACCATATGCTTTGATCACACTATCAAAACGTTTATTCCAACTCCGAGATGCTTGCACCAGTCCATAAATGGAACGTTGGAGCTTGCACACTTTGTCAGCACCTTTTGGATCAACAAAACCTTCAGGTTGCATCATATACAACTCTTCTTCTAGAAATCCATTCAAGAATGCAGTCTTGACATCCATTTGCCAAATTTCATAATCATGAAATGCAGCAATAGCCAACATGATTCGGACAGACTTAAGCATCGCTACGGGTGAGAAAGTCTCATCGTAGTCAACCCCTTGAACTTGTCGAAAACCTTTTGCAACAAGTCGAGCTTTGTAGACAGTAACATTACCATCAGCGTCAGTCTTCTTCTTAAAGATCCATTTATTCTCAATGGCTTGCCGATCATCGGGTAAGTCAACCAAAGTCCATACTTTGTTTTCATACATGGATCCTATCTCAGATTTCATGGCCTCTAGCCATTTTGCGGAATCTGGGCTCATCATCGCTTCCTCATAGTTCGTAGGTTCATCATGGTCTAGTAACATGACTTCCAGAATAGGATTTCTGTACCACTCTGGTGTGGATCTTACTCTGGTAGACCTACGAGGTTCAGTAGAAACTTGATCTGAAGTTTCATGATCAATATCATTAGCTTCCTCACTAATTGGTGTAGTTGTCACAGGAACCGGTTCTTGTGATGAACTACTTTCCAATAAGGGAGTAGATACAGTTATCTCATCAAGTTCTACTTTCCTCCCACTCACTTCTTTCGAGAGAAACTCCTTCTCTAGAAAGGATCCGATTTTAGCAACGAAAATCTTGCCTTCAGATCTGTGATAGAAGGTGTACCCAATTGTCTCCTTTGGGTATCCTATGAAGACACATTTCTCCGATTTGGGTTCGAGCTTATCTGGTTGAAGTTTCTTCACATAAGCATCGCAGCCCCAAACTTTGAGAAACGACAACTTTGGTTTCTTGCCAAACCACAGTTCATAAGGCGTTGTCTCAACGGATTTTGATGGTGCCCTATTTAACGTGAATGCGGCCGTCTCTAAAGCATAACCCCAAAACGATAGCGGTAAATCGGTAAGAGACATCATAGATCACACCATATCAAGTAAAGTACGATTACGACGTTCGGACACACCATTTCGCTGTGGTGTTCCAGGTGGCGTGAGTTGCAAAACTATTCCACATTGTTTCAAATGTAAACCAAACTCGTAACTCAAATATTCTCCTCCATGATCAGATCGTAGAAACTTTATTTTCTTGTTACGATGATTTTCTACTTCACTCTGAAATTCTTTGAACTTTTCAAATGTTTCAGACTTGTGCTTCATCAAGTAGATATACCCATATCTGCTCAAATCATCTGTGAAGGTGAGGAAATAACGATATCCGCCACAAGCCTCAACATTCATCGGACCACATACATCTGTATGTATGATTTCCATCAAATCTGTTGCTCTCTCCATAGATCCGGAGAACGGTGTTTTGGTCATCTTGCCCATGAGGCACGGTTCGCAAGTACCAAGTGATTCATAATCAAGTGATTCCAGAAGTCCATCAGTATGGAGTTTCTTCATGCGTTTTACACCGATATGACCTAAACGGCAGTGCCACAAATATGTTGCACTATCATTATCAACTCTGCATCTTTTGGCTTCAACATTATGAATATGTGTATCACTACTATCGAGATTTAATAAAAATAAACCACTCTTCAAGGGTGCATGACCATAAAAGATATTACTCATATAAATAGAACAACCATTATTCTCTGATTTAAATGAATAACCGTCTCGCATCAAACAAGATCCAGATATAATGTTCATGCTCAACGCAGGCACCAAATAACAATTATTCAGGTCTAAAACTAATCCCGATGGTAGATGTAGAGGTAGCGTGCCGACCGCGATCACATCGACTTTGGAACCATTTCCCACGCGCATCGTCACCTCTTCCTTAGCTAATCTTCGCTTAATCCGTAGTCCCTGTTTCGAGTTGCAGATGTTAGCAACAAAACCAGTATCAAATACCCAGGTGCTACTGCGAGCATTAGTAAGGTACACATCAATAACATGTATATCACATATACCTTTGTTCACTTTGCCATCCTTCTTATCCGCCAAATACTTGGGGCAGTTCCGCTTCCAGTGTCCAGTCTGCTTGCAGTAAAAGCACTCAGTTTCAGGCTTAGGTCCAGACTTGGGTTTCTTCACTTGAGCAGCAACTTGTTTGCCGTTCCTTTTGAAGTCCCCCTTCTTCTTCCCTTTGCCCCTTTTCTTGAAACCAGTGGTCTTGTTGACCATCAACACTTGATGCTCCTTTTTGATTTCTACCTCCGCGGCTTTCAGCATCGCGAAGAGCTCGGGAATAGTCTTGTTCATCCCTTGCACATTATAGTTCATCACAAAGCTCTTGTAGCTTGGTGGCAGTGATTGGAGAATTCTGTCAATGACGCTATCATCCGGAAGATTAACTCCCAGTTGAATCAAGTGATTATTATACCCAGACATTTTGAGTATATGCTCACTGACAGAACTGTTCTCCTCCATCTTGCAGCTGTAGAACTTATTGGAGACTTCATATCTCTCAATCCAGGCATTTGCTTGAAATATTAACTTCAACTCCTGGAACATCTCATATGCCCCATGACATTCAAAACGTCGTTGAAGACCCGGTTCTAAGCCGTAAAGCATGGCACACTGAACTATAGAGTAGTCATCAGCTTTGCTCTGCCAGACGTTCTTAACGTCGTCAGTTGCATCAGCAGTAGACCTGGCACCCAGCGGTGCTTCCAGGACGTAACTCTTCTGTGCATCAATGAGGATAATCCTCAGGTTACGGACCCAGTCCGTGTAATTGCTACCATCATCTTTCAACTTTGCTTTCTCAAGGAACGCATTAAAATTCAACGGAACAACAGCACGAGCCATCTATCTACAAACAAACATAGACAAGCAAAATACTATCAGGTACTAAGTTCATGATAAATTTAAGTTCAATTAATCATATTACTAAAGAACTCCCAGTTAGACAGACATCTCTCTAGTCATCTAAGTGATTACGTGATCCAAATCAACTAAACCATGTCCGATCATCACGTGAGATGGAGTAGTTTCAATGGTGAACATCTCTATGTTGATCATATCTACTATATGATTCACGCTCGACCTTTCGGTCCCCGTGTTCCGAGGCCATATCTGTATATGCTAGGCTCGTCAAGTATAACCTGAGTATTCCGCGTGTGCAACTGTTTTGCACCCGTTGTATTTGAACGTAGAGCCTATCACACCCGATCATCACGTGGTGTCTCAGCACGAAGAACTTTCGCAACGGTGCATACTCAGGGAGAACACTTCTTGATAATTAGTGAGAGATCATCTTAAAATGCTACCGTCAATCAAAGCAAGATAAGATGCATAAAGGATAAACATCACATGCAATCAATATAAGTGATATGATATGGCCATCATCATCTTGTGCTTGTGATCTCCATCTTTGAAGCACCGTCGTGATCACCATCGTCACCGGCGCAACACCTTGATCTTCATCGTAGCATCGTTGTCGTTACGCCATCTATTGCTTCTACGACTATCGCTACCGCTTAGTGATAAAGTAAAGCAATTACAGGGCGTTTGCATTTCATACAATAAAGCGACAACCATATGGCTCCTGCCAGTTGCCGATAACTTCGGTTACAAAACATGATCATCTCATACAATAAATATAGCATCATGTCTTGGCCATATCACATCACAACATGCCCTGCAAAAACAAGTTAGACGTCCTCTACTTTGTTGTTGCAAATTTTACGTGGCTGCTATGGGCTTAAGCAAGAACCAATCTCACCTACGCATAAAAACCACAACGATAGTTTGTCAAATAGACTCCGTTTTAACCTTCACAAGGACCGGGCGTAGCCACACTCGGTTCAACTAAAGTGAGAGAGACAGACACCCGCCAGCCACCTTTAAGCACGAGTGCTCGTAACAGTGAAACCAGTCTCGCGTAAGCGTACGCGTAATGTCGGTTCGGGCCGCTTCATCTCACAATACCGCTGAACCAAAGCATGACATGCTGGTAGGCAGTATGACTTATATCATCCACAACTCACTTGTGTTCTACTCGTGCATATAACATCAACGCATAAAACCTAGGCTCGGATGCCACTGTTGGGGAACATAGTAATTTCAAAAAAATTCCTACGCACACGCAAGATCATGGTGATGATATAGCAACGAGGGGAGAGTGTTGTCTACGTACCCTCGTAGACCGAAGCGGAAGCGTTGACGCAACGTAGAGGAAGTAGTCGTACGTCCTCTGGTTCAACCGATCCAAGTACCGTTACTCCGGCACCTCCGAGTTCTTGACACGCGTACAGCTCGATGACTACCCTCGATCTCCGATCCAGCAGAGGCGCCGAGGGGGAGTTCCATCAGCACGACGGCGTGGTGACGATCTTGATGTTCTCCTGTTGCAGGGCTTCGCCTAAGCACCGCTACAATATGACCGAGGTGTAATATCGTGGAGGGGGGCACCGCACACGGCTAAGGAATGATCAATGATCAACTTGTGTGTTCTAGGGTGCCCCCCTACCCCCGTATATAAATGAGGGAGGGAGGAGGTGGCCGGCCCTAGGGGGGCGCGCCATGAGGAGGGGGAAACCTACTCCAAGTAGGTTTCCCTCTCTTTTCCTTATCTTATTTGGAGGGGGAAGGAAAGAGTACTAGTATTAGGAAGTAGTACTAGTAGTAGTAATAGGAAGAGGGGGAAGGAGAAAGGAAAGGGGGGGCCGGCCCCCTTCCCCAATTCGGATTGGGCTTGGGGGGGCGCGCCCCCCTCCCTTGCTCCTTCTCTCTTCCTTCTACATGGGCCCAATAAGGCCCATATACCTCCCGGGGGGTTCCGGTAACCTCCCGGGGCTCCAAACTTCTCCGGAACCTTTCCGGTGTCCAAATATATCCGTCCAATATATCAATCTTTATGTCTCGACCATTTCGAGACTCCTCGTCATGTCCGTAATCATATTCGGGACTCCGAACAACCTTCGGTACATCAAAATACATAAACTCATAATATAACTGTCATCGAAACCTTAAGCGTGCGGACCCTACGGTTCGAGAACGATGTAGACATGACTGAGACACATCTCTGGTCAATAACCAATAGCGGGACCTGGATGCCCATATTGGTTCCTACATATTCTACGAAGATCTTTATCGGTCAAACCGCATAACAACATACGTTGTTCCCTTTGTCATCGGTATGTTACTTGTCCGAGATTCGATCGTCGGTATCCAATACCTAGTTCAATCTCGTTATGGACAAGTCTCTTTACTCGTTCTGTAATACTTCATCTTATAACTAACACATTAGTTACATGCTTGCAAGGCTTAGGTGATGAGCATTGCCGAGAGGGCCCAGAGATACCTCTCCGACAATCGGAGTGACAAAACCTAATCTCGAATTATGCTAACTCAACATGTACCTTCGGAGACACCTGTAGTACTCCTTTATAATCACCCAGTTACGTTGTGACGTTTGGTAGTACCCAAAGTGTTCCTCCGGTAAACGGGAGTTACACAATTCTCATAGTTACAGGAACATGTATAAGTCATGAAGGAAGCAATAGCAGAATACTTAAACGATCAAGTGCTAAGCTAACGGGATGGGTCATGTCAATCACCTCATTCTCCTAATGATGTGATCCCATTAATCAAATGACAACACATGTCAATGGTTAGGAAACATAACCATCTTTGATTAATGAGCTAGTCAAGTAGAGGCATACTAGTGACTATATGTTTGTCTATGTATTCACACATGTATCATGTTTCCGGTTAATACAATTCTAGCATGAATAATAAACATTTATCATGATATGAGGAAATAAATAATAACTTTATTATTGCCTCTAGGGCATATTTCCTTCAGCAACAAGACCAAGACCAGCAGCACGACAGGATGGAGGTCATCGTGGAGCCCAAGCCGGCGTCACCGTCAGAGTCTTGGGCAGGCGAGGACTGACTTTAGCCAGGATAAGTGTACTAGATGTTCCCCTTCAAAATGGCCAATTGTTGGTGCCCTTTCCGCTCAATATTTGGGAAGAGGACCAAGGCCTCGCTCTATAAATAGGACTAGCCACCACTGCGGGAAGGCATCTAGAAATCAGGCGGGATCCGGATCCAATCCTTCCCAAGAAGCACCACCACCACAAGAACTCCTCCCCTCGCGAGGCAGTTCTTCGTCTGTATTGTTCATCACCAGCCCCTGAGGCAATCTACCACACCACAAACTAGAGTAGGGTATTACACCACAATGGTGGCCCGAACTAGTATAAACCCCGTGTCCCTTGTGTTGTTCTTCGTGTAGTTTAGATCTTTGCGAGGCGACGAGACGTAGGTAGGTAGGAGGTGTGATCTCCACGCGCACCCCAGAGTTCGAACCTTGAGGGTCTGCCGGAACCTGAAATCCGACACTTACAATGGAGAAAGGGTAAAGGCGGGGGTAGTCGGCCGTAATATCCACTTCCGAGCCGTCAAGGCTCGCCTGATAAAATACTCCATCATCGAACTCTATGTATATATTCGGATCCTCGCAGAAGCCGGGGTCTTCATTACGAGCGTGATCCTCTGGCTGTGGAGAGGGACAATGAATGTTCTCGACCATGTTCCTCCATGACTATTTTAAGACAACAAGAAAAATTTGATTAACATGCCTCGATAATGAGGTAAAATAGTGCTGATAATCAAAAACTTACCCATTCAATGGGGTTGTACATGGAAAAACCTTCCCGGCAATTTAAACGGAGGAAATCTTCTTTCACCCCCTTATAAAGATCGGCCAGGATTATGGACAGTTCGGCTGGGGTATCCGGGCCTTTGCGTCAGTAATGAGATGCACCGTCCTGTCTGTTGTAACACCATAAAGGGGTCACTCTGGACTGCAGGGGCTGAATACATCGCTTTATTGCGATGGCCAAGACTTTAATTATCAAGAGCTCGGAATGAGCAAGTAATCTGACCTTCCTGACCAACCTCTTCACTTTCGCACTGTCTTCTTCCTTGGGACTCCTGAGGTGCTAATTGAGGCGTTTCTTCAAAGGAGCAGTGGAGAATTCGGGGAGACCGCGCTGAACTAGGTCCGGAAGGGGAACATCCTCAATGTAGAACCATTCCAAAGACCATTCTTGGGATACCTCCTTGGGAGTTTCGATCGGATAACTTGATCCAGCTATGTGCCATACTTCAGCGCCACCCTCTTCAAATATGGAACCCCCTCGATGATGAGGGATGAGGCAAAAGAAATTTCTCCATAGTTCAAAATGAGCCTCACAACCTAGAAACGGTTCACAGAGAGCGACAAAGCCCGAGATGTGCAGAATAGAACCAGGGGTGAGGTTGTGCAGTTGGATCCCGTAGAACTCCAACAGACCGCTGAGAAAGGGGTGTATCAGAAATCCTGAGACCTACAGAATAAACCTAACGAAGCACACCCTCTCCTCCTTGTTGGGGTTGGGGAAATTCTCTGCTAGTGCATCGTTGCCAATCGATCCCAATCCCGCTCGCACAAAGACTAGATCTACAAGAGGGAGATATCCTGACATCTGAAGTCGACTCAACTGAAGGTGAGACACTAAGCAGCTTCGCCAATCACCCTCTTGAGGGCCATGAGGGCGCGAAGATGAGCTAGGAGCGTTGGACATGTTTTGAGGTTTTTTCGGGGCAGGCTCTGATGATTTCTACGTGATGTGGATGGCATTTGGGGATCTAGCCTCTTTATATAGATGCTACCCCTCCTGGTGAGGGGTTTATTTATAAAAGTTATTATTATTGACCATTCGCATTCACCCCGCATGCAGAGATCAAGGCGACAACAGAAAGGAATCTTAAAAGGCAGAACATGAAGGTCAGGACCAAACTGTCGTCAGTCCGAAGTATGATGTAGAACCCGCCTTACAAAGCCGAAGACATAAGCCGGATACTACATCGTCATTGAAAGCAAGTTCGGGGGCTAATGAGGGAGTCCTGGATTAGGGGGTCCTTGGGTATCTGACCTATTCGACATGGGCTAGACTGATGGGTTGCGAATATGGAGCGGAAGATTCTCCCGAGTGTCCGGGTAGGACTTCTATGTGTGTGAACGGCAATTTTTGGTGTCCGCATGTATTATTTCCTCCTCTGCAAACCGACATTGTGCAACCCTAGGCCTCTCCGGTGTGTATATAAACCGGAGGGTTTAGTCCGTAGAGGCTATCAGAATTCTCATAGTCTAGATAGCTAGGGTTTAGCCATTAAGATCTTGAGGTATATCAACTCTTGTAACGCCTATACTCATTGAATACAATCAAGTAGGACGTAGGGTTTTACCTCCTTTAAGAGGGCCCAGACCTAGGTAAACATTGTGTCCGTGTCGTCCCTTGTTAAAAATGATCCTCAGACACACAGTTCGGGACCCCCTACCCAAGATCTGCCAGTTTTGACACCGACAATGGGTACCGGTCCCCTTCGGCCGAATCCACATCTTCATCGGCAAGATCGGCGGGACGGAGCCTGAGATGTATGCCTGCACTGACATCATCGAGACAGGATCAGCGCACACAACCTGCCAAAGTTTAAACCACCGTGAAGCATGCCTTTATTGGTTTCATCCACGGGGCGATCGTGAGGAAGGATCTGTGTCCGGTGGAGAGATGGCCATCTATTCTAATGGTGAGTCCTCAACCGGGAGAGCGATTCAATGTATCAACTGCAAGATGGCGGGCTTGGGGGCTACTCTGATAGCAAAAGTATTCTGAACCCCTATGAGCCGCCAAATAGAGTTGCGATCTTCATGGCAGGCACGCAACCAGTGCAAAATTCATCAACCGCTGCAACTATGACTTCTAGCTCAACGGCCGTGGCGAGCGGCTCTGGGCACCCGTCGGCTCAAGTTTTATCCAAGCTCTTGGATGCTTTGGCAACCTTATTAGCTGTAGAGGTAACATGAGATACTCAAGCACAGCATAAGGTGGACGTTGCGAAACTGCGAGATGAGATAGCTCAGGCCAAGGAGGAACTCAATGGTGAAAACACTAGGATGGCGACATAATGAGCTGCCCTGGACCTTGAGTCACAACGAATTCAAGCAGAAAATTTCTAGTTAAGCCTTGATCAAAATGCAGCCAATGGTGTTCTGCGAAGGAGGCACCAAAGTCGTTTACCTTTGGAGTATGATTCGAGGAATCTTTTCAACACGCATGGGGCTGGACCAAGTAATCCGCCCGAGATAAACCAGGCTGTCGAGGCGCTCGTGACCAGGGCGACGGCTCAACCACGTGTTGCAGACCTGCTTCATTTGAATTTGACCCCACCTCAGCAAGTTCCCACGCCACCGGGTCATTATTCTAACCCTCTGGACAACATGATTGCTACAGCGTCACGACTAGCGGCTCTCCCGGTGCAAGGCAAGTCTCCTGAAGCGGTCGAGATACGAAGGGCATGGGAGCTTCTTCAAACCACGGTAGCTTAACAACTGGCATATTCATACAACCATGAGCGGATTCATTCGACTCCACGCCCCAGTCGGAGTTATAGCCGGCATATTGAGTCGCTGACGGTTTCGAGTAGTGAGCTGCGCTGAACCAGCCTTGTGGGCATGACCCACCACATGCTGATAACCATGCTCAGGTTTTGGTGGACCATGCCAGGGCACGTTGGGAGGCTGAGCTGGCGGCTCTGTTAGTGGCTCATCAGCAACCTCAGCTTAACACGTCGGTGTCTGTGGAGGCTGGGATGACTTCTAGAACCATTGGTGTCCCGTGCCTAGTGCCGGCTTTGCATAATGAGCGCCTGCCCAACGATTTTAAGGGCCCCCGCAAGGTGGCCAATTGCACAGTGGGTCAACCCTCGGAGGCTTGGATTGAGAGCTATGAGCTAGCCATGGAGATTTTGGACATCAATGACGCTATGCGCGCTAAGTATTTCACCATGATGTTGGATGGGCCAGCTCGCACCTGGCTAAAAGGACTGCCCCCTAACTCCATCAGGTCATGGGCTTAATTGAAGACATGCTTTATTCAGAATTTCAAGGACACATGCAAGTAGCCTCTGTCGATTCTTGATTTAGACACTTGTATCCAGAGTGAGGGCGAGTCATCCACCCATTGGGTACGCCGGATTTCGGCTATTATCCACTCATCAGATAGTATCAACGCCGGCTCAGTCAACCAGATTTTGGAGAAAATTTGTCGGTTCCTTCCCCTCAAGCAGAAGCTGGGGCGGCTTAAGAACCACTGCAATGATATGGGAGACCTCATGGCGGCTCTTATCAAATATGCCGACTCTGATAACACTAAGGACCCTGAGTCTGGTGAGGAGAAGGCTGGCAAAGGGAAGTAGAACGGCAATGCAAAGGGACAGCAGCATAATACGGCGGGTCAAGGTAATAACGATAAGCGCAAGCAAACCGACAGCAGTTCAGACTTTTTGGCTAATACCCAGAATAATAATCAGCGTCATAAGGGGAAATCATCAATGCCCCGGTTTGGCTGTCCAAAATTCAACCTCGAGGCGATAATGAATTAGCCTTTCCCAAAGCATGCTTCTCAAGACAAGCTGGCCACTCATCTCCAGGGACGGAGTCACCACCGACACAAGCAATACGAGCGCCATGCAAGCCTGGCCAGTGCCCTCCACACCAACCAAACTGCGGGGTTTCCTCGGCCTCACCGGCTACTACCACAAGTTCGTCCCACACTACGACATCATCACGAAGTCGCTCACCAGCTCTTGACCAAGAAAGGATTCGAGTGGAGCGACAAGGCCCAGCAGGCATTCGACATGCTCAAACAAGCCATGGTGAGCACACCAGTGCTGGCGCTTCCGGATTTCACATGCCAATTTGCCATCGATACCGACACGTGCGACACAGGCGTGGGTGCGGTGCTCACCCAGGATGGCCACCTCGTCGCCTACCTCAGCAAGGCCCTGAGGGTGAAGAACCAGAAGTTGTCTACGTACAAGAAGGAATTCCTAGCCGTCATGATGGCCATCGACAAGTGGAGGCCCTATCTGCAGCGCGCCCCGTTCGAGATCGTCACCGACCACAAGAGCCTCTGCACACTCGGTGATTAGTAGCTAGTGACTGAGCTGCAGCACAAGGCCATATCCAAGATGGTGGGCCTACAATTCACCTTCCAGTACAAGAAGGGTGTCTACAACGGTGCCGCAGATGCACTCTCCAGGGTTGGACACCTGCTGGCGCTCGACGCGCTGTTAGTCTGTCAGCCACAATGGTTGCAAGAGGTCGCCAACTCCTACCACACTGACCCCGACTCGCAAGAACTACTGGCCAAGCTGGCGGTCACCACCTCGGATGACCAAGGACGCACATTTCAGAACGGCGTGATCCGGCAGCGCGGGCGTCTGTGGATTGGGGTCAATTATGCACTGCAGACCAAGCTCATCGCAGCTCTGCATCACAGTGCTGTCGGTGGCCACTCGGGCGCAATGGCCACGTATCATCGCGTCCGGAAGTTATTCGCTTGGCCGAGCCTGAAGCGCGCCATGGAGAATTTTGTCAAACAGTGCGCCGTTTTTCAACATGCCAAGTACAAGCACACGCATCCCGCAGGCAAGCTCCAACTGTTGGGGAATGTAGTAATTTCAGAAAATTTCCTACGCACACGCAAGATCATGGTGATGGCATAGCAACGAGAGGGGAGAGTGTTGTCCACGTACCCTCGTAGACCGTAAGCGGAAGCGTTAGCACAACGCGGTTGATGTAGTCGTACGTCTTCACGGCACCTCCGAGTTCAGCACACGTTCAGCTTGATGACGATCCCCGGGCTCCAATCCAGCAAAGCTTCGGGGATGAGTTCCGTCAGCACGACGGCGTGGTGACGATGATGATGTTCTACCGGCGCAGGGCTTCGCCTAAACTCCGCGACGATATGACCGAGGTGGAATATGGTGGAGGGGGGCACCGCACACGGCTAAGGAACGATCCGTAGATTAACTTGTGTGTCTATGGGGTGCCCTCGGGAGGGGGAAATCGAAGCCATCGTCATCACCAACGATCCTCTCGTCAAGAGGGGGTCAATCTCCATCAACATCTTCACCAGCACCATCTCCTCGCAAACCCTAGTTTATCTCTTGTATTCGATCTTTGTCTCAAAACCTCAGATTGGTACCTGTGGGTTGCTAGTAGTGTTGATTACTCCTTATAGTTGATGCTAGTTGGTTTATTTGGTGGAAGATCATATGTCCAGATCCTTAATAATAATTAATACTCCTTTGATTATGAACATGAATATGCTTTGTGAGTAGTTACGTTTGTTCCTGAGGACATGGGAGAAGTCTTGTTATAAGTAATCATGTGAATTTGGTATTCGTTCGATATTTTGATCTGATGTATGTTGTCTCTCCTCTAGTGGTGTTATGTGAACGTCGACTACATGACACTTCAACATTACTTGGGCCTAGGGGAAGGCATTGAGAAGTAATAAGTAGATGATGGGTTGCTAGAGTGACAAAATCTTAAACCCTAGTTTATGCGTTGCTTCGTAAGGGGCCGATTTGGATCCATATGTTTCATGCTATGGTTAGATTTATCTTAATTCTTCTTTCATAGTTGCAGATGCTTGCAAATCATAAGTGGGAGGCTTGTCCAAGGAAGGGTAGCACCCAAGCACCAGTCCACCCACATATTAAATTATCAAAGTAACAAACGCGAATCATATGAGCATGATGAAGGAGCCAGGGGGGAGGAGGCGGCCGGCCAAGGAGGGTGCGCCAAGGGGGGAGTCCTACTCCCACCGGGAGTAGGACTCCCTTCTTTCCTAGTTGGAGTAGGAGAAGGGGGGAAGGAGGAGGAAGAGGAGAAGGAAAGGGGGGGGGGGCGCCGCCCCCCCTCTCATTGTCCTATTTGGACTAGGGAGGGGAGGGGGCGCGACCCACCTCTTGCCTCCTCTCCTCTTCTCCCTTATGGCCCATGTAGGCCCAATAACCCCCGGGAGGGTTCCGGTAACCCCCCCCCCCGGTACTCTGGTAAAATGCCGATTTCACCCGGAACACTTCCGATGTCCAAACATAGGCTTCCAATATATCAATCTTTATGTCTCGACCATTTCGAGACTCCTCCTCATGTCCATGATCACATCCGGGACTCCGAACAATCTTCGGTACATCAAAACTTATAAACTCATAATAAAACTGTCATCGTAACGTTAAGCGTGCGGACCCTACGGGTCCGAGAACTATGTAGACATGACCTAGAACCATTCTCGGTCAATAACCAATAGAGGAACCTGGATGCCCATATTGGTTCCTACATATTCTACGAAGATCTTTATCGGTCAAACCGCATAACAACATACGTTGTTCCCTTTGTCATCGGTATGTTACTTGCTCGAGATTCGATCGTCGGTATCCAATACCTAGTTCAATCTCGTTACCGGCAAGTCTCTTTACTCGTTACGTAATGCATCATCCCGTAACCAACTCATTGGTCACATTGCTTGCAAGGCTTATAGTGATGTGCATTACCGAGAGGGCCCAGAGATACCTCTCCGACAATCGGAGTGACAAAACCTAATCTCGAAATATGCCAACTCAACATGTACCTTTGGAGACACCTGTAGTACTCCTTTATAATCACCCAGTTACGTTGTGACATTTGGTAGTACCCAAAGTGTTCCTCCGGTAAATGGGTCGTGTATAATCTCATAGTTACAGGAACATGTATAAGTCATGAAGAAAGCAATAGCAATATACTAAACGATCAAGTGCTAGGCTAACGGAATGGGTCGTGTCAATCACATCATTCTCCTAATGATGTGATCCCATTAATCAAATGACAACACATGCTATGGTTAGGAAACACAACCATCTTTAATTAATGAGCTAGTCAAGTAGAGGCATACTAGTGACTATATGTTTGTCTATGTATTCACACATGTATCATGTTTTCGGTTAATACAATTCTAGCATGAATAATAAACATTTATCATGATATGAGGAAATAAATAATAACTTTATTATTGCATCTAGGGCATATTTCCTTCAGTCTCCCACTTGCACTAGAGTCAATAATCTAGATTACATAGTAATGATTCTAACACCCATGGAGTCTTGGTGCTGATTATGTTTTGCTCGTGAGAGAGGCTTAGTCAATGGGTCTGCAACATTCAGATCCGTATGTATGTTGCAAATTTCTATGTCTCCCACTTGGACTTGGTCTCGGATGGAATTGAAGCGTCTTTTGATGTGCTTGGTCCTCTTGTGAAATCTGGATTCCTTTGCCAAGGCAATTGCACCAGTATTGTCACAGAAGATCTCCATTGGTCCCGATGCACTAGGTATGACACCTAGATCGGAAATGAACTCCTTCATCCAGACTCGTTCATTTGCTGCTTCCGAAGCAGTTATGTACTCCGCTTCACATGTAGATCCCGCCACAACGCTTTGTTTAGAACTGCACCAACTTACAGCTCCACCGTTTAATAAAAATACGTATCCGGTTTGCAATTTAGAATCATCCGGATCAGTGTCAAAGCTTGCATCAATGTAACCATTTATGACTAGCTCTTTGTCACCTCCATATACGAGAAACATATCCTTAGTCCTTTTTAGGTATTTCAGGATGTTCTTGACCACTGTCCAGTGATCCACTCCTGGATTACTTTGGTACCTTCCTGCCAAGCTTATTGCTAAGCATACGTTAGGTCTGGTACACAGCATTGCATACATGATAGAGCTTATGGCTGAAGCATAGGGAACATCTTTCATTTTCTTTCTATCTTCTGTAGTGGTCGGGCATTGAGTCTGACTCAACTTCATACCTTGTAGCACAGGCAAGAACCCTTTCTTTGCCTGATCCATTTTGAACATTTTCAAAATTTTATCAAGGTATGTGCTTTGTGAAAGTCCTATTAAGCGTCTTGATCTATCTCTATAAATCTTGATGCCTAATATGTAAGCAGCTTCACCGAGGTTTTTCATTGAAAAACTTTTATTCAAGTATCCCTTTATGCTATCGAGAAATTCTATATCATGTCCAATCAATAATATGTCATCTACATATAATATCAGAAATGCTACAGAGCTCCCACTCACTTTCTTGTAAATACAGGCTTCTCCAAAAGTCTGTATAAAACCATATGCTTTGATCACACTATCAAAACGTTTATTCCAACTCCGAGATGCTTGCACCAGTCCATAAATGGATCGCTGGAGCTTGCACACTTTGTTAGCACCTTTTGGATCAAAAAAACCTTCTAGTTGCATCATATACAACTCTTCTTCCAGAAATCCATTCAGAAATGCAGTTTTGACATCCATTTGCCAGATTTCATAATCATGAAATGCAGCAATAGCTAACATGATTCGGACAGACTTAAGCATCGCTACAGGTGAGAAAGTCTCATCGTAGTCAACCCCTTTAACTTGTCGAAAACCTTTCGCAACAAGTCGAGCTTTATAGACAGTTACATTACCATCAGCGTCAGTCTTCTTCTTAAAGATCCATTTATTCTCAATGGCTTGTCGATCATCGGGCAAGTCAACCAAAGTCCATACTTTGTTCTCATACATGGATCCCATCTCAGATTTCATGGCCTCTAGCCATTTTGCGGAATCTGGGCTCATCATCGCTTCCTCATAGTTCGTAGGTTCATCATGGTCAAGTAACATGACTTCTAGAATAGGATTACCGTACCACTCTGGTGCGGATCTTACTCTAGTAGACCTACGAGGTTCAGTAGAAACTTGATCTGAAGTTTCATGATCAATATCATTAGCTTCCTCACTAATTGGTGTAGTTGTCACAGGAACCGGTTCTTGTGATGAACTACTTTCCAACAAGGGAGCAGATACAATTATCTCATCAAGTTCTACTTTCCTCCCACTCACTTCTTTCGAGAGAAACTCCTTCTCTAGAAAGGATCCGATTTTAGCAACGAAAATCTTGCCCTCAGATCTGTGATAGAAGGTGTACCCAATGGTCTCTTTTGGGTATCCTTTGAAGACACATTTCTCCGATTTGGGTTCGAGCTTATCTAGTTGAAGTTTCTTCACATAAGCATCGCAGCCCCAAACTTTAAGAAATGCCAACTTTGGTTTCTTGCCAAACCACAGTTCATAAGGCGTCGTCTCAACGGATTTTGATGGTGCCCTATTTAACGTGAATGCGGCCGTCTCTAAAGCATAACCCCAAAACAATAGCGGTAAATCAGTAAGAGACATCATAGATCGCACCATATCTAGTAAAGTACGATTACGACGTTCGGACACACCATTTTGTTGTGGTGTTCTGGGTGGCGTGAGTTGCGAAACTATTCCGCATTGTTTCAAGTGTAGACCAAACTCGTAACTCAAATATTCTCCTCCACGATCAGATCGTAGAAACTTTATTTTCTTGTTACGATGATTTTCCACTTCACTCTGAAATTCTTTGAACTTTTCAAATGTTTCAGACTTGTGTTTCATCAAGTAGATATACCCATATCTGCTCAAGTCATCTATGAAGGTGAGAAAATAACGATACCCGCCGCGAGCCTCAACATTCATTGGACCACAAACATCAGTATGTATGATTTCCAACAAATCAGTTGCTCGCTCCATAGTTCCGGAGAACGGCGTTTTAGTCATCTTGCCCATAAGGCACCGTTCGCAAGTACCAAGTGATTCATAATCAAGTGATTCCAAAAGCCCATCAGTATGGAGTTTCTTCATGCGTTTTACACCGATATGACCTAAACGGCAGTGCCACAAATAAGTTGCACTATCATTATCAACTCTGCATCTTTTGGTTTCAACACTATGAATATGTGTATCACTACTATCGAGATTTAATAAAAATAGACCACTCTTCAAGGGTGCATGACCATAAAAGATATTACTCATATAAATAGAACAACCATTATTCTCTGATTTAAATGAATAACCGTCTCGCATCAAACAAGATCCAGATATAATGTTCATGCTTAACGCTGGCACCAAATAACAATTATTTAGGTCTAAAACTAATCCCGATGGTAGATGTAGAGGTAGCGTGCCGACCGCGATCACATCGACTTTGGAACCATTTCCCACGCGCATCGTCGCCTCGTCCTTAGCCAATCTTCGCTTAATCCGTAGTCCCTGTTTCGAGTTGCAAATATTAGCAACAGAACCAGTATCAAATGCCCAGGTGCTACTGCAAGCATTAGTAAGGTACACATCAATAACATGTATATCACATATACCTTTGTTCACTTTGCCATCCTTCTTATCCGCCAAATACTTGGGGCAGTTCCGCTTCCAGTGTCCAGTCTGCTTGCAGTAGAAGCACTCAGTTTCAGGCTTAGGTCAAGACTTGGGTTTCTTCTCTTGAGCATCAACTTGTTTGCTGTTCTTCTTGAAGTTCCCCTTCTTCTTCCCTTTGCCCTTTTTCTTGAAACTGGTGGTCTTGTTAACCATCAACACTTGATGCTCCTTCTTGATTTCTACCTCCGCGGCCTTTAGCATTGCGAAGAGCTCAGGAATAGTCTTGTCCATCCCTTGCATATTATAGTTCATCACGAAGCTCTTGTAGCTTGGTGGCAGTGATTGGAGAATTCTGTCAATGACACTATCATCAGGAAGATTAACTCCCAGTTGAATCGAGTGATTATTATACCCAGACATTTTGAGTATGTGTTCACTGACAGAACTATTCTCCTCCATCTTGCAGCTATAGAACTTATTGGAGACTTCATATCTCTCAATCCGGGCATTTGCTTGAAATATTAACTTCAAGTCCTGGAACATCTCATATGCTCCATGACGTTCAAAACATCGTTGAAGACCCGGTTCTAAGCCGTAAAGCATGGCACACTGAACTATCGAGTAGTCATCAGCTTTGCTCTGCCAGATGTTCTTAACGTCGTCAGTTGCATCAGCAGCAGGCCTGGCACCCAGCAGTACTTCCAGGACGTAATACTTCTGTGCAGCAATGAGGATAATCCTCAGGTTACGGACCCAGTCCGTGTAATTGCTACCATCATCTTTCAACTTTGCTTTCTCAAGGAACGCATTAAAATTCAATGGAACAACAGCACGAGCCATCTATCTACAACAAACATAGACAAGCAAAATATATCATGTACTAAGTTCATGATAAATTTAAGTTCAATTAATCATATTACTTAAGAATTCCCACTTAGACAGACATCTCTCTAGCCATCTAAGTGATTACGTGATCCAAATCAACTAAACCATGTCCGATCATCATGTGAGATGGAGTAGTTTCAATGGTGAACATCACTATGTTGATCATATCTACTATATGATTCACGCTCGACCTTTCGGTCTCCGTGTTCCGAGGCCATATTTGTATATGCTAGGCTCGTCAAGTTTAACCCGAGTATTCCGCGTGTGCAACTGTTTTGCACCCGTTGTATTTGAACGTAGAGCCTATCACACCCGATCATCACGTGGTGTCTCAGCACGAAGAACTTTCGCAACGGTGCATACTCAGGGAGAACACTTCTTGATAATTAGTGAGAGATCATCTTAAAATGCTACCGTCAATCAAAGCAAGATAAGATGCATAAAGGATCAACATCACATGCAATCAATATAAGTGATATGATATGGCCATCATCATCTGGTGCTTGTGATCTCCATCTTCAAAGCACCGTCGTGATCACCATCGTCACCGGCGCGACACCTTGATCTCCATCGTAGCATCATTGTCGTTACGCCATCTATTGCTTCTACGACTATTGCTACCGCTTAGTGATAATGTAAAGCAATTACAGGGCGTTTGCATTTCATACAATAAAGCAACAACCATATGGCTCCTGCCAGTTGCCGATAACTTCGGTTACAAAACATGATCATCTCATACAATAAAATATAGCATCACGTCTTGACCATATCACATCACAACATGCCCTGCAAAAACAAGTTAGACGTCCTCTACTTTGTTGTTGCAAATTTTACGTGGCTGCTACGGGCTTAGCAAGAACCGTTCTTACCTACGCATCAAAACCACAACGATAGTTCGTCAAGTGGGTGCTGTTTTAACCTTCGCAAGGACCAGGCGTAGCCACACTCGATTCAGCTAAAGTGAGAGAGACAGACACCCGCCAGCCACCTTTAAGCACGAGTGCTCATAACGGTGAAACCAGTCTCGCGTAAGCGTACGCGTAATGTCGGTCCGGGCCGCTTCATCTTACAATACCGCTGAACCAAAGTATGACATGCTGGTAAGCAGTATGACTTGTATCGCCCACAACTCACTTGTATTCTACTCGTGCATATAACATCAACGCATAAAACCTAGGCTCTGATACACTGTTGGGGAACGTAGTAATTTCAAAAAATTTCCTACGCACACGCAAGATCATGGTGATGGCATAGCAACGAGAGGGGAGAGTGTTGTCCACGTACACTCATAGACCGTAAGCGGAAGCGTTAGCACAACGCGGTTGATGTAGTCGTACGTCTTCATGATCCAACCGATCCAAGCACCGAACGTACGGCACCGATGAGTTCAGCACACGTTCAGCTCGATGACGATCCCCGGGCTCCGATCCAGCAAAGCTTCGGGGATGAGTTCCGTCAGCACGACGGCGTGGTGACGATGATGATGTTCTACCGGCGCAGGGCTTCGCCTAAACTCCGTGACGATATGACCGAGGTGGAATATGGTGGAGGGGGGCACCGCACACGGCTAAGGAACGATCCGTAGATCAACTTGTGTGTTCTAGGGTGCCCCCCCGCCCCCGTATATAAAGGAGCCAGGGGGGAGGAGGCGTCCGGCCAAGGAGGGCGCGCCAAAGGGGGAGTCCTACTCCCACCGGGAGTAGGACTCCCTTCTTTCCTAGTTGGAGTAGGAGAAGGGGGGAAGGAGGAGGAAGAGGAGAAGGAAAGGGGGGGCGCCGCCCCCCTCTCGTTGTCCTATTCGGACTAGGGAGGGGAGGGGGTGCGGCCCACCTCTTGCCTCCTCTCCTCTTCTCCCTTATGGCCCATGTAGGCCCAATAACCCCCGGGAGGGTTCCGGTAACCCCCTCGTACTCCGGTAAAATGCCGATTTCACCCGGAACACTTCCGATGTCCAAACATAGGCGTCCAATATATCAATCTTTATGTCTCGACCATTTCGAGACTCCTCGTCATGTCCGTGATCACATCCGGGACTCCGAACAAACTTCGGTACATCAAAACTTATAAACTCATAATAAAACTGTCATCGTAACGTTAAGCGTGCGGACCCTACGGGTTCGAGAACTATGTAGACATGACCTAGAACCATTCTCGGTCAATAACCAATAGAGGAACCTGGATGCCCATATTGGTTATTCTACGAAGACCTTTATCGGTCAAACCGCATAACAACATACGTTGTTCCCTTTGTCATCGGTATGTTACTTGCTCGAGATTCGATCGTCGGTATCCAATACCTAGTTCAATCTCGTTACCGGCAAGTCTCTTTACTCGTTAATGCATCATCCCGTAACCAACTCATTGGTCACATTGCTTGCAAGGCTTATAGTGATGTGCATTACCGAGAGGGCCTAGAGATACCTCTCCGACAATCGGAGTGACAAAACCTAATCTCGAAATACGCCAACTCAACATGTACCTTTGGATACACCTGTAGTACTCCTTTATAATCACCCAGTTACGTTGTGACGTTTGGTAGTACCCAAAGTGTTCCTCTGGTAAACGGGAGTTGCATAATCTCATAGTTACAGGAACATGTATAAGTCATGAAGAAAGCAATAGCAATATACTAAACGATCAAGTGCTAGGCTAACGGAATGGGTCATGTCAATCACATCATTCTCCTAATGATGTGATCCCATTAATCAAATGACAACACATGTCTATGGTTAGGAAACACAACCATCTTTGATTAATGAGCTAGTCAAGTAGAGGCATACTAGTGACTATATGTTTGTCTATGTATTCACACATGTATCATGTTTCTGGTTAATACAATTCTAGCATGAATAATAAACATTTATCATGATATGAGGAAATAAATAATAACTTTATTATTGCCTCTAGGGCATATTTCCTTCACCAACCTCTACCAATCCCCACTGAACCATGGCACGATCTGACCATGGATTCAATTGAGGGGCTGCCCAAGTCCGAGGGGTCTGACGCCATCATGGTCGTGGTCGATCACCTGACCAAGTACGTGCACTTCATTCCGCTCCATAATCCCTTCACCGCTGCTCAAGTCGCCCAAGTGCTTTGGGAACATGTCATCAAGCTACACGGGGTTCCTCACTCCATCGTCTTAGATTGCGACAAGATTTTCACCAGCGCCCTATGGCGCGAATTGCTTGCCGCCGCCGGAACAAAAATGCTCTACTCCACGGCGTACCACTCGCAGACGGATGGCCAGACGGAGCGTGTCAACTAGTGCCTCGAGATGTACCTGCGGTGTGCGGTACACGACACGTCACGGCAATGGCGCAAGTGGCTTCCTACAACAGAGTTCTGCTATAACTCCGCCGACCACTCTTCGCTCAAGTGCTCCCCGTTCATAGGCGTTGTATGGAACCAAACCTGGGCGGCCTACCGCAGCTGAGCTCCACCCTGCAAGACCAGGCGGCACCACCAGAGCAGGACTGGACCGTGCACACCGAGATGCTGCGCGCCCAAGCTCGCTTCAAGAAACTAGCCGACCGCCACCGCGCGGAACGCGCCTTCAACGTCGGCGAACAAGTTCTCCTCAAGCTGCAGCCGTACGTGCAATCATCCGTCGCCAACTGCCCGTGCCGCAAGCTCTCCTACAAGTTCTTCGGCCCTTAAAATGACGGAGCGAATTGGAACATTGGTGTATCACCTGCAGTTGCCTCCAGACAGCCTCATCCATCTAGTATTTCACGTCTCCCAGCTCAAGCCTTTCACCCCAGACTACACTCCAGTCTTGGCAGAACTGCCTCGAGTGCCCGATCTCACCGGTGGGGAAACTGAGCCCATGGCCATCCTGGAGCGGAGGATGTTGATGAAGGGTGATGCACCAGTTGTGTAACTCTATGTTCAGTGGGAAAACATGCCGCCATCAGCCACCACTTGGGAGGACTACGATGTTCTTTGTTAGCGGTACCCATCAGCCTGTATCTGGGAAGGAGCTCCATCTCAAGAGGAGGACAATGTTGCGCCTACTGATGCTGACAACGCATCAGCAGCGGACTGAACAAGTGCAGTCAGTATTCAGATAACTGAACTGGAATGGTGTTTGTGTGTTTCGGCCTTGGGCCAGTGTGTCCGTGTGTGGGCCGGAGGCCGTGTAAGGGTAGCCCGTGAGGGGCAGCTACTTATGTGCGAGACACCGATCAGATCGGTAGCGTGTGATGAATGAAATCCTTTCCCTTCCTCCAAGTCTTCCCCTCACCTACTCTGCTTCTCTCCTTCCTCCCCCAAATTCACAGATCGAGTTCCGGGGCATTACAGTTACATGCATTATACAGCCAGCGAAAATTTTTAATTGGACATAACATGGATTCGTATTAGCTTTGAATAGCATTTGTATAGCAAAACGGGACAAGACTCTCTCTTTGTGTGGTGTGAATAGATTTTTTTCATTTAGGGAAGTGCGAATTGATTTGGTACGTACAAGTACAATATTACATGTTAGGCTTGTCCCGAAAATTCAACCCGCGCCTTGTTGTATCCCGAAAATTAAGATATCGTGCTCCCAAAACTGACGCCTTCACAACCCGTGCCTTGCTATCCTAAAATTACAACACGCGCAAAAACTCCCTCTAGCTGCCAAATCCCGACACATGAAACCCCCCTTCTAACCCTGAGCCGAAAGGGCCGCTAGTTCAAATCGGTGGGGGTACTGTTGTAACACACCCTACATTTTGGACAAGCGCGTTCCTGAGTCATGGTTCCCCCTTCCATCGCCTCCTTTCCGCCATTCGAAATCCCAGGCCGCCATAACCTCTCTGCTCCATCCATGAAACCCCACCCTCCTCCGTCTGCCACCTCACTGCTGCCCAGCCGGAGCCTCTTCCCCGACGACGTCGTCCACTGCAACAGCTCGACATCCCTCATCCACCTCCCTGGATGAGGATCCGTCATCCATCTCGTCGTCCCACCGGTTCAACTGCCCCATCCTGCACCTCCAAGGAGCTGATCCGACGATCGCCTCGTCTATTGCGGCTGCTCCATACCCACAGCGTCGCCTTAACCTACTCCACCAGAACCAAAGCATCCTCACCGACTCCTCGGACGAAGGCGAGACCTACTCGGAGCCACCAAAGAGGTTGTACACTCATCGCATCACACCTTCTCCTTAACTTGACCTCCCGGCACCGACGGTGCTCCATCCCGCACCCCCATGGAGCGGCTACCTCGAAGCTAGTGCCGCGGGCGACATCTCCACGACGGCTCTCCCCCAGTGCGAGGCCCCTTTGGCGGCGTCCATACCAGCTGAATCTGTTGCTGCTGCTCCGGCTCTCGCTCGCACAACTCCTACTGCTCTCCCCCTCGCTTGTGCTGCTTCTCTACTCCGATTTAGCTACACTTCAGTCGACTGAATCGAC